>NC_052503.1:53389978-53630147 GCF_016617805.1 Bactrocera tryoni
TTTAATCAGTTGTTCCGTGGAACTGTGGAACTCTCCCACTACAGTTTAGAGCAGGTTAGGTTTAGCGAATTAAAGTTCCGCACTCCCGCTTTCGATGCTTCCTCCTTACTATATAAAAATACAAAGTAAGGAAGGGCTAAGTTCGGGTGTCACCGAACATTTTATACTCTCGCATGATATAGTGATAATCGAGATTTCATTATACGTCATTTACATTTTTTTTAAATACCGTATTTGTGTGAAGTTTTATTCCGCTATCATCATTGGTTCCTAATCTATATATTATACAGAGAAGGCATCAGATGGAATTCAAAATAGCGTTATATTGGAAGAATCCGTGGTTTAGAACCGATTTCACCCATATTTCGTACATGTCATCAGGGGGTTAAGAAAATAATATTTCATTAATTTTATATGGAAATGCCTGAAGGAAATGACTCTATAGAGTTTGGGTTGACAAAGCTATAGTAGCTTCCGAGATATGTACAAAAAACTTAGTAGGGGGCGGGGCCACGCCCACTTTTCCAAAAAAAATACGTCTAAATATGCTCCTCCCTAATGCGATCCTTTGTGCCAAATTTGATATCTTTAATATCTTTATTTTTGGCTTAGTTATGACACTTTATAGGTTTTCGGGGCCAATTTTGCCCGTCTTCGAACTTAACCTTCTTATGGAGCCAAGAAATGCGTGTACCAAGTTTCATCATGATATCTCAATTTTTAGTCAAGTTACAGCTTGCACGGACGGACAGACGGACGGACGGACAGACAGACATCCTGATTTCGACTCTACTCGTCACCCTGATCACTTTGGTATATATAACCCTATATCTGACTCTTTTAGTTTTAGGACTTACAAACAACCGTTATGTGAACAAAACTATAATGCTCTCCTTGAAATCGGATAATAACCACGCCCACCTCCCATACAAAGGTTATGTTGAAAATAACTAAAAGTGCGTTAACCGACTAACAAAAAACATCAGAGACACAAAATTTTACCGAAAAAATGGCAGAAGGAAGCTGCACCCAGGCTTTCTTTAAAAATTGAAAATGGGCGTGGCGTCGCCCACTTATGGACCAAAAGTCATATCTCAGGAACTACTTCACCGATTTCAATGAAATTCGGTATATAATATTTTCTTAACACTCTGATGACATGTACGAAATATGGGTGAAATCGGTTCCGAACCACTCCTTCTTCCAATATAACGCTATTTTGAATTCCATCTGATGCCTTCTCTGTATAATATATACATTAGGAAATGAAAATACAATTCAATACTCAAAGTACACAAATTGATCTAATTTAATCATTTTACAGCAAAATAAAAAAACAGGTAAATGGCTGATAATGAAATCTCGATTATCACTTTATCATGCGAGAGTATAAAATGTTCGGTGACACCCGAACTTAGCCCTTCCTTACTTGTTTATTACTGTTGCTGTCACACACTTTTGCTACCAGTCACGATACTTTGTATCATGTCGACTGCTCTGTATGCTGGATACGATTGGCAAGATACTAGAGAGAATAATTTGTGTGCGATTAGAGCTGCATTTAGAAAATTAAGAGAAGAGAAGAAAGGATGACAACCAATATGGGTTCCGCAAACAGATCCACTGATGCAATTAAAAAGCTGCTGTGCTGAGTCAATTTCTCTAGATCGGCTCTCTTCATTGTCAATTTCTCTAGATGGGCTCTCTCCTTTTCATACCGCCGGCAGAGAAAGAAAGATGTGCAGCGCGTTTTCTCCGCTGTTGTCGAAGAACGAACAATTCGTCCCGTCGTCACGGCCATATTTGTAGAGATACTCTCAAAACACCCGTGCCCCGCCAAAACTGCGTCATGAAAAATCGGTTTCTCCATGTTTTCTATCTAACCATGCTTGTTACTTTTTATTAGCCTGTGCCTCCATCTCCCCATTGCCATCATTGTTGTCACTTCCCATTGAGGCTTGTTTGCCTCTCATCCTTCAGCTTCTCCACCGTTAATCGCCTGTCCAGTCTTGTGGACCTGTCCTAAACTTTTTGATACTTTTCTAGTATCTTACCTATCGTATCCAGCATACAGGGCGGTCGATATGAGCCAGGCTCTCCGGCTGGTTTATTTGACTTCTGCAACAAAACCAGTCTCTGATATTTTCCAGATTTTCGGTAATAAAAACGCGTAAACAATTCAGTAAATGGTATCTTGTGCTTAATGGGAATCTTTAAGTTGCCTTATTTGGAATACCATCCATGCCTGGTGATTTCCAGCATTGCGGAAATCTCCGTGCCGTTTCTATTACCTCCACTTTAGTAACTATTGTGTCTTCGGTTTCAACAGGTTCTGATGGTCTAGAGCTGTGCAGGGAATAGAGAATTCCACAAGAGTTTTCAATAGCGATGGGCACGTTGGTGCTTGTTCTTTCGCCACCTTTGATTTTCGCCATTACCAGCTTGTAAGCATTACCCATGGATTTTCGTATATTTTTCCGCAAAATTTCTTTAAAGCAGCAGAATTTACTTTTTTAATTGCTTTTATGAGATCGCTGCGTTTTCTTTTAAAGCATTTGAGTAATTGTATATTCCCTGTAAGTCTCCGACTTCTTTGACACTTCCTCCTAGCTTTGTGACATTCCCTTCTTAATATGTGACCTGGTTCACGAAAAGGGGGCTTAGGTGTCAAAAAAAAGGAGAGCAATTAATGAGATAACGAGAAACTGACGATTATTTTTAACAGCTTTTGCCAGAAAACTAGTTTTCGCACGTTAGCCCTTTCGTAGACCAGGTCACATATGTCGATCTCCTCATTCCACCAGTAAACAGGCTTTCTGTGGGCACCATTTTTCTTTTCTACATAGAAGCGTCGCACACACCACCTCTTCGTCGATTTCAAAGCTGCTTTCGACAGCACGAAAAGGAGCTGCCTTTATGCCGCGATGTCTGAATTTGGTATCCCCGCAAAACTGATACGGCTGTGCAAGCTGACGTTGAGCAATACCAAAAGCTCCGTCAGTATCGGGAAGGACCTCTCCGAGCTGTTCGATACCAAACGAGGTTTCAGACAAGGCGATTCCCTATCGTGTGACTTTTTCAACATGCTTCTGGAGAAAATAGTTCGAGCCGCAGAACTAAATAGAGAAGGTACCATCTTCTATAAGAGTGTACAGCTGTTGGCGTATACCGATGATATTGATATCATCGGCCTTAACACCCGCGCCGTTAGTTCTGCTTTCTCCGGGCTGGACAGGGAAGCACAGAAAATGGGTCTCACAGTGAACGAGAGCAAAACGAAATATCTCCTGTCATCAAACAAACAGTCGTCGCACTCGCGACTTGGCACTCACGTCACTGTTGACAGTCATAACTTTGAATGTCGTAGATAACTTCGTCTATCTTGAACCAGCGTAAACACCACCTACAATGTCAGCCTAGAAATCGAACGCAGAATAACTCTTGCCAATAGGTGCTACTTCGGACTGAGTAGGCAATTGAGAAACAAAGTCCTCTCTCGACAAACAAAAACCAAACTCTATAAGTCACTCATAATTCCCGTCCTGCTGTATGGTGCAGAGTCTTGGACGATGTCAACAACGGATGAGTCGACGTTGCGAGTTTTCGAGAGAAAAGTTCTGCGAAAGATTTATGGTCCTTCGCGCGTTAGCCACGGCGAATACAGCATTCGATGGAACGGTGAGATGTACGAGATATACGACGACATCAACATAGTTCAGCGAATTAAAAGACAGCGGCTACGCTGGCTAGGTCATGTTGTCCGGATGGACGAAAACACTCCAGCTCTGAAAGTATTCGACGCAGTACCCGCCGGGGGAAGCAGAGGAAGAGGAAGACCTTCACTCCGTTGGAAGGACCAAGTGGAGAAGGACCTGGCTTCGCTTGGAATATCCAATTGGCGCCACGTAGCGAAAAGAAAAAAACGACTGGTGCGCTGTTGTTAACTCGGCTATAATCGCGTAAGCGGTGTCTGCGCCAATTATGATTTGCAAGATTCTAGAGAGAATAATTTGTGTGCGATTAGAGCTGCATTTAGAAAAGGAAGATAAGAAAGGATGACAACCAATATGGGTTCCGCAAACAGATCCACTGATGCATTTAAAAAGCTGTGTGCTGAGTCAATTTCTCTAGATCGGCTCTCTTCTTTTCATATGGGATCTTTACGGCCTTATTTGGAATACCATCCATGCCTGGCTATTTGGCATTGAGTGTTCGATTTCAAACATAATTGCATGATGGTCACTTCAGAACACCTGCCAATTTGTTGTCCGCGCCAGAGTGCTGCTAGCGAAGGCTATATCGGTAATGGAGGCCCAGCGTTCTTATCGAAGGTGTCCAATGTTCAGTAAGACCATGTCTAGCGACAAGAATGCCTTTATTGGGGTATCTCTATGCCTACTAGTACAGGTGCTATCCTACTCCATCGCCCACGGATTAAAATCGCCTGCAACCACGTTCCTCGCAGTAGTACTATAGAAGTTCATCTCACAAATTTTCGCTCTAGTGAAAAACGTTTACTCTAATAGCGACTTGTTTTGAAACGTTTTTCCTCCACATGCCCGTATTACAGGTTTGTTCATATTGTTAGAGATCCATGTCGCATCGCTTATATTTTTATATTGTTCACTGAGTATTGCTACATTTACATATTCCTCATAAACCTTTATGCTTAAGAAGCTCCTGTATCAGCCTCACAATGATTCAGGTTGAGTTGTATGACTCTCACTTTTTGGTCGCTTTTACAAGGGTCACTTTTGACTTTCTATTTTGTGCTACACGACACGACGGGTTCTTATCGCACGACTTCATAAGAGTTTCAGTTTCTCCACAATTAAGGCAGCACTAGCTCTTATCATCTGGATTGTAGAAGGTTTTCGCTAGATGTCCCTTTAAGACAATTCCTGACACCATTTTCGCCTATTACGATCTTGAAGCTTCCTGTGTTGTTCAATTGCACCTCTTTCAGCTCTAACAGAATTTGTCCTTTGACCGTTTTTCTGATATTTTACACATAGTTCCCTCGGTTTCTGTAAAGTATCATTTTTCCGAACAGTCCTTAAGATGTTGCTATATGACATGTCACCAGA
The DNA here is from genome assembly GCF_016617805.1 of Bactrocera tryoni. Classification (NCBI taxonomy): domain Eukaryota; kingdom Metazoa; phylum Arthropoda; class Insecta; order Diptera; family Tephritidae; genus Bactrocera; species Bactrocera tryoni. The sequence continues at coordinate 53,395,066 of NC_052503.1, forward strand.
CAATCGTGTTTTCCCATTTCTTTCTCATTACCTTTGACGGAGTATCACACTTTGCTACCTGATTCAGTTTAGCTCAGCCATTCTTTATGGGTAATTTTATTCTTCTTCGACGGTGCTCTTTGCTATGACTGCACTTTGTTGCGAGGCTTCTTTGGTGTATTATATGCACTGGTTGTCATCATGAGAAAACTTTGTTGTGCTTCCTTCTTTGTAATGTGCTCCTCCTGAGCACTTGCTTCTAATTTGTAAGGTCTCTCCTAATGTTGTTGATAAACTGATGGGGTGGGCGTAATGTTTTGATCAGCTTCTTTATCGCATCCCCTAGTTCAGTCTTACAGTCTCCACGAGGTTGCATCGCCTTGCTAGGAGAAGTGGTATCGCCCAAAGCTGGTGGTGATGATCTCGCTATCAAAGATTTGTCAATAGCAAGGTTTTTGATCGGAGACCTGCCGAGTTTTGGTGTCCTCGTACAGGGGTCTGTTTCCGTAATCGCCGTCTATTTGGAGGAGGTTTGCACTTTATTATCACCATCGCTCAAGCTTCCGTTGCTGCTGTTTCCTACGATCCCAAAAATGTTGCTGCTGTTGTTGTTTCCCAATAAACAGGAACAAGTGTACTCTCGGGGACACTACCCCTATCCCAGTTCTGGACGTAAGGCGCATATTTCTATGAGGCGGTGTCGATTCGCCATAGTTACAGGAGCTTTAGTAGATCTCCTAGCTTTTATGCCACATCCTCTACTCCTGCTGCTCATCGTTAGGGATTGATATCCGTGACCTCCGACCCCCCGGTTGCTTAGAGCCCAGCGATAGCAGAGAGCCCAAACTCGATAGAACAGAGGGTTGTGATGGCGGTTTTGCACACATCTTCTTCTAGTATACGGATTTGGATTTGGTGAAACGCTTCCTGTATGTCGATTTTTGAAAAACTAGTTTTGCCTGATAAAATGTGCGCAAAGGCGTGGGTATCTGTCCGGTACCACATTTAAGGCACGGTCTTCAAAAATCTACAGATTGGGATACCATATACAGAGGGCTCGCCAAGTCGCTACTAGACAGCCGCCATATGCTAAGTTTCATTAATAAGTAGTTCAAATTCAGCACGTGCAGCATGCTCGTCGTCAGCCATGCGACGAAGTGTCGAAAAAGAGCGCTCAGACCTCGCATTTACCAGAGGAAGTGTGCAGAATATGCGAAGAAAACTATGAGTTATGGAATGCAGAACTATATCGTAGTTCTTCAGCTTGTTGTCTTTTGACTTTTGCTTTTGCCCCCAATGGCACTGCCAGTGATCAAGATCACTCTTGAGCTTCAAACGTCGCACGACGGTGTCATTATCCAAAGGCCTTTGAATCTATCTATCAAGCAGTCATTAAGATTTTTCCATTTCTTTGGTTTTCGAAGCACATACTTTTTCAGGAAGCAGCAAACTCAGTTTTAATCCATCCAATCGCGTCTTCTTCTTCTTTTTCAGATTGATCGAGTCTTTCTGAAGAATCTCGCTGATTGTATGAATTGGAGATAGAATATCACATAGGCAAAAAATCCCAATTATAAATTGAAATTTGGGCACGGCAGCGATGAGTATTGCTGCTTTTTCCGCTGCCTCCTTATTTTTATACTCTCGCAACAATGTTGCTAAGGAGAGTTTCCATAGTTTTGTTCATAGTTATTGATAAGGAACCAATTGATGATAAGGAATAAAACGTTACAAAAATACGGTATTTGAAAAATATGTAACGAAATCTCGATTATCACTTTATCATGCGAGAGTATAAAATGTTCGGTGACACCCGAACTTAGCCCTTCCTTACTTGTTCCAGTTACAAATTTTCCTAGATATATTGGAAAACTTGGAGGATACACCGCGGAGAATGTATCAATCGATTATATCACAGATGGAGCTGAAACTTCCCCCATTTCCCTTCTCTAAATCCACCAATGATATATGTCTACATAACCCCAAATGTATCTCGATTAGTTTTAGGAAATTCAAATAACTGTTAGGTGAACCAAAAGTGGATGTCTTGTTTATAGTGTGTCGTTTTTTTGAAATTTCGATAATCTATACTTTACCAAGATTTTAACTGAAATTGCAAATAGGTTTTGAGTTACAGGCGTCTAAAGAGTGGGCGCTCAGTTCCATCAGAGTTTTGATCGAAATAATTTTTCGAACTTGTAGCAGTGATTACTCGGAGACAAATGATTCGATCACCATCAATTATTTTGGTTCAACTTTTTAAAATACATTTTTAATTATTACGAGTATATTATAAATATTTTCAATTCCCAAAAATCGCTGTTTTGGCTGTAAAACTAGGTGTGTCCCTCATAATTAAATCAGAGTCGTAGTTTTTGACCCTGACGGCAAATGGTGAGAAAAATAAAGTTTAAAATTTCTGAAACATTTATTAAAATAACAATTTATACAATATTAGGTGGTAACTTTTGGCATATATTTATAAAAAATCCATTTTCTTAACGCCTTTTTGAAGACAGTCCAATACTATTTTGTTTAGTTTTCTCTTCTCCTCGGTCTCTAATTCTTCGTCATCATCGTCGCCCTGTGCTGTGGGCCACAAGCTTTGCCTGGCATTGTATAGAAATTTCCGAAACTTCGCTTGCCGTATGAAAGTATCCAAGTCATTCCAGTCACTGTATTGAATATTATTGCAGCATTCTCCAATTAACCCAACGGTCAGCTCAAGCTTTGTATCGAGAATTCTTTTAGCGATAGGTTGATGGCGTCGAAGTTCTTCCCTATAGCGTAACATTTTATAAGTGAGTGTTGAGTCTTTTGCAGGTGTCTTCATGGTGAAATTTATTTATTTTTTAGTTTTAAAGTGCCAAGTTTGAATTTCTTAAAATGACTGACTTAAATTCGTCGTCTTTCAGCCTTTATATACATCTTATGACGGGTAGTAACTAACGATGACTATACAAATATTCATGGTTCGTTAAAATACTTGACGGGTGCCGATGAACAAGTTTTCCAAAAAAATATTCCTTAACAAATAATAATTTCTTCGAATTTCTGCGTTCTTTGTTTGTTATAGAACAACAAATGGAAAAAGTTAAGAAGGCACCGTGGAGATAATAAAAATCAGAAAAACCCTTCACTATAAAACTGCAGACCTGAGGTACTATAAGTTCCATTTAAGGTAAATATCTCCACAGAAATATATGTATACATACCTCTTTGTGTACGGAATTAATTAAATATATCAGACTGGGATAAAATACAGCGTGACTTATTTTCATATGCGGAACATTCGAACTTGCTTTTTTAACACTAAAAATCTGTCAATTCGACCAAAACCTAGATAAAGTGAGTGGTGAAACGATCGATTCTCTCTGTTATTAGCATTCAGGTTACTTGAAATTTTTGATTTTTGTGTCGTAGTAAAAACATTATCTAATAACCGAGACATATACACCCACCTCTTTTTTTACACGGTAGATACGTTCCTCAGAAATCCGTGTAAAAAGAGAGCCGTTTCTTATAGTAAAATGAGGGATACGTTCCATGTGATCTGAAAACCGGGTAAGATGAAATAAAGAACTATATTTACTTCGAAAAACCTTGTAAAAATGTTGAAAACTTTAAAATTTCACATATGCATACAAATTGTATGTTCATCCAGCATTTTGTTGAGCATTAAAACTTAAAATACACAATTCATACAAGGAACAATTGGTAGAGTAAGCAAAAACAAAAAAAAAACTGTTAATCCAGAATTAAGAACAGAAAACTTATAATAAATATAAAAAAAATATTAACATATGTAGCTACAAAATTATTCGTCGCTATTTGATAACAAGCGCAATTGTTTGCAAACGAACTGGACTAAAGTTGGTAACATCACTGGAGATATCCATCAAATTATCCAATGGTGACTTTCGACCGGTAATAGAGTTTTGAACTGTTGGACTACTTTCCGAAAGGTCTTGCGCCGTCGACTTTTTTATTAAAAAATCTTTTATAGAAATTTGAACTTTTGGTTTTTTAAGTTCTTTATACCCAGCAATAAAATTATTAATATTAGACCGTCATCAATTAAACTAGCAGTTAGCTGACATATTTCGGTCTCCTCGTCGTTATTGCTATTATGGTTCTCAGTTTTGCCGTCATATGTTATTAATTTAATCAGACCATCATCATCTAGAGGTTTAACTGTCATTAAATCGTCGACATCTTCTATTTGTAGGTCCTCAAATCCTTCTCCTCCGATTTCGTGTGCTGAAGCTATAATTTTAGAAGTCACCATCGATGCTTGGGGCACTGAGGTACCACTCTCGACGCATTCTGGTCAAGGTGCTTTCCAGCAGGATTTTAATGTTGACACCCTTTACTTTTCTTTGGCCATTGAAGCATATGTAATGCAATCCAAATTTGAATATTTTTTCCATGCATCAATGATCATAAGGTTGTTCTTCTCTACTGTATCTAAATATGTTGGCTCGTTGAATATAATAAAGCTTAAACGTAGCAATTATACCCTGATCTATTGGTTGAATCAAAGAAGCGGTATTTGGTGCCAAAATTATTACTTGAACATTTGGATGCTCTGAAAGTTCTGGAAGGCATTTTTTCCAGAACAAACCCGTTTTATCGGCATTGAAAATTTGGTCGTAAACATAGCCCCCATCTTCAATTCTTTTGTCTAGTTCTGCTGGAAAGGTTTTAGCTGCCTTTTCATCAGCTGATGCGATTTCTCCTTTAATTCTTATTATGAAATGCGTTTCTTTTTTAGAATTCCTGTTAGCCATCCATCGCTAGCAGGAAATTCCTTTCTCTTATCTTGACGACTTGTTGGTGGCTCCGAAATCTGCAGTTGCTTATAACTTCGTAGTAGCATTTATAATATTTCCTCAATCCAAAACACTATATATTTTTTTCATTATTACTAACACATCATTTCTAATGTATGACGATGTTTTGGAACTAGTATGTTCTGATGAAGTGATGACAGATTTCCGCATTGCATTGTCATTTTTCTTAATTGTCCTCTGCTATAAAAGTGGTCGAAGATGATGAAATCAGATACGACGTCACGAGAGATGCTCAGAGGAAACTTTTGGAGAAAATTGTTATCTTCTTGGATTAACATTAACAAGTGGCAAGTTATAGTGAACTCGTCGAAAATCGCAGCGGTGCTCATGATAAAAGTCTAAAAAGGTGAGCATTAAGGAGGTAAACTATTATCCGTAATAAATTTTAATAAAATAAAATACGCAATAAAGCAAAAAGGAAGAGAACATAATTTTTATATAACCCGTTGAAAGAAGGCGGTTTCTAAGAGCAGCCCTAACAAAACACTATAGTGAAAGGGCGGGAATTCAATCTTCAAACAAATCCTTTCCCGAGCACATTCTTTTGTTTTGTGGTATTTCCAAATTTATTTAGATTTTAAATTTGCACAAGTAGCGGACCCTAATTAAGCCTTACCATTAAGCTACCTTACGCAGGTAGCGGACCTTTATTCGACCTTAATCTTAATCACCATGAGCAGGTACCTATAACATCTGTCCAAAATAATCTACCTGTCTCAAACCATACAAATCGATACAACGTACATTCATTATTAATCATGCGTAAGAAAAATTTTTATTTCACCAATGTTTTTTTAACTGCGAGCAAAATATCAACAATGGACTCCGAAAAATCATATTTACCTTATAATATTTTCGTGTACCGCTCAGAGCTTTGTCGTCGTCGGCGTAAGGTTATCACTCTTAACAAGATGAAAATCGACATCACGCAAGAGCTGATCGTTAATTGCTCCAAGAAACTGTGGGAATGCGACCAGGAAGACATCGAGGCTTTCAGTAGGCAGTTGTCGTTTAGAGATAAACTATTGCAGCAACAAAATTATTTATGCGGCAGAACAAATGCTACTTACGATATGGAGGTTGAGAAAAGTATGGATAAAAACATGGACTCTCTCGATTCCGTTGATCTCAATTTTCAGACGACAAATTTCTGGTGAAGACGATATGATGAGAGATATGGGTTAGGAAAAAAATGCTGGATTAAAAGTACCGTAAACTATATTGTTGTACTCGTATATCAGAAACGTTGATATGAATCATTTTTCGCTGTTAAAAATATGCAAGAATGTAAAGTGTAAATTTGTGATTTCGTTGAGTTAAGACTACTTTCCTTGAACTTAATAATTTTCTTTTTTGTAAGTTATATATTTAGTTAAACATAAAAAAACGTTTTCCTAGAAAAACAATTCTTTGATTTAAGACTATCTAGGTTTATTATATCAAGAACTGTAATCAAAATCTCATCGGTAAAAGATTGCGAATCACACCACGAACAACATTTTGAGAGACGGCGGTTTGTCATATAAAAAGATGTTAGTGTAGAGTTTTAGAATATATAAGGAAAAGGTAACCGAGAGCTTTAATACGACCAAACGAACAAATTTTTGGAAATTGGCGAATCGAACAAACGACTAGCATAAAAACATACACATATAATTGCTAAACTATCTGACAGTCGCTATAACCTCTAAAGCCTTGCAATTTGCCGATAAAATTTCTCTTAATTGAAACTTGGTAGCGGTCTAAATCACAGAAAATAAATATCAGAGATTCTTCAAAAGTAATGTTTTTTAAAAACTGAAATGTCCGAATATTGAAAATGTAAATAATTTGCGTTGGACCTCAATGAAAGAAACCTTTAGAGAAAATTGACAAAACATTCTTAGAAAAAATTATATCAACTAATTTCAGATATTTTCATATTCTATTTATGTAAAAAGTATTCTGTAATAAAATAGGAAAAAATATAATATAAAGTGTGTTTAAAACTCAAGAAAGATTTTATCAATCTTACAACTGGTGGGGGGAATAAATAAGACTTCTGTCGATTGAAAAATCTTTCATTTTAACTTTATTTTTAAATTTTTAAACCTTATATACTATTTTTGAGTTGTTTTCAAGTGCACATGTGCATTTGTAATCAATTGCCCAAACCTAAGTAAATATGTTTATTATATTTTTTGAGTGCATGCGTATTACATATTAATGTATACGTGCCTATGTATGTTGCATTTCAATACATATATTTTTATGTGTTTATTTAAGTATGTTTTGTGCTGCCTCTGCCTTATCTAATATATGTGGGCAGTATAATTTATTACAATAGTAAGATTCTTCTTATCTTAATTAACATTTGTGAAATATATAAAAAGTTTAAATAGAATGTTGTTGTCCGTCCTTTGGTAGCAACGAACATGCTTAATTTTGAACATTCTCCCGGGCGACAAAAGAGACAAATTACAGTTTGTGATCGTGTCATGTTCGTCAACTAAGTGACGTTCACGATGACTATCGGATTTTCTATGTTGAATTAATGATAGTTTGCTCATAACTATTTCTTCAAATTCTTTCACATCGGACGACGCTATACCTTTGATGGGACGTTTCGTTTTTTTGACTTTAGTATTATCCTCTTCACTGCTTTCATTTCCCAGAATCTTTCTAAATCATCTAGTTTAAATGTTGTCATAGCTGCTACTACTTCATTGCTTCTAGATCTTTCAATATTACCAGAAGCAATCCAACTCAGCATTGTGGCTTGTCCTAGTAATCCATCAGTTTAATTATACCTTTTTCATTATTTTTGGGTACAAATCAGTTCCAATTACTACATCAATGCGACTTGGTTTGTTGAAATTCGGATCCGCTAATAGTTTATTCTTCCATATATACGCCCTTTTTTCAAATTTTTTTATTGGAAGTGCCTTGTGCAGTTTAGATAACACCAGAGCTTCTGTTTCTGCTAGAAACTTGCTATTAAATCTGGGTTTTATTTCCAGTCGTACTTTATGCCGTGGAACTTCCACGCATTCCGCTGAGACGCCGCTTATTTCGGTGGTTACCTTTATTTTCGGTAACCCTAACATCTGAACTCCTTCCTCAGAACACTCTCCTTTTGGCGTTACCACTTTTATTATTGCTGTTGCTAAAAATGTGTCTTCTCCTTTCTGTTTAGCCATATTTGATGATATTTTTTGACTTGGTTTGTCTTCATGTAGTAAGGTATTGTGTGATTTGTCGCATACCATATATTTCCAAGTTCTGAAGCTACTTTTGTTGTGTGTTGTCCTAAGCATCTAAAGCATAATTGATTTTTGCGCCCTACTCGGCATTCTACATTTAATTTTTGGAGTTCATCGCATCAAAGTTTGGCATGTCCTTGCATCTGGCAACCCTTAAACTTTGACGAAAACTTGTCTTTCCTGATGGTTTATTTGTTTCGGTTGTGGAATTGTAAAATTTGTTTTGTTGTTGCGAGTTTTCTCCTCGAGATAGATATCTTTGTGATTCTTGCATAGAGCTCTAAGTACTGTATTGATGTTACAGAAATGAAATTACTTCCAAAAAATCGGTAGTAATTGTTTAGAAAATTTTCTTAACACCAGCTGTGCTAACACTTGCTCTTGTTTCGAACGCCTGAACAACTTTATTACGAAAATTCAAGTTCTGTAAAGAACGAGTTACGCGCGCTTCGCTCTACTTATGATGTGTTAGCGCGCAACAACTTTATAAAATGTTTAAACTTAAAGAATGTACATTAAAATACAACTCTAAGGATTTATTAAATTTTGATTGTACATTAAAATGCAACCATGTAGATGTATGTCCCGCTATTTGTCTGTGCTAGCTCACCTGCGGCTTACCTTTTGCGTTGGCTCACTCTCTTTTGATTCGCTGGCGGAGTTACATACACCTACAAGGAGCACAATTATTTTAGCGAACGATCAAATTATTTAACTTAAATAAAATACGAATCGGCTTAAAAGAGATGTTTTACTTTGCCACCTGCCAACAGTGAACATAATCTGCCTACTGAGTGTACTATTTGCAACACCATCACCCATCTTGAATCCCAGCATTCTTTATTGGATAAGATTCGACCGAATAGACCAGCAAAGAAAGTATATAGTGGAGCGCCGTAAGGCATAAAAATAGTAAAATTCCGGAACCCAGGGACAGTCAATGAATCCGTATAACAAGTATTTGACTGCATTATTAAAACCTCAAATAAAAAAGTTAAAAAAAAAATTGGCCGATCTCGATTACATCAATTTACTGAAAAATGAGAGGCGAAAGGGGAAAAAAATGTTTACAGTAAAGTTTTTAATTTTACATGTAATGAATTATGTTTGCAAAGTAACTATAATGTATATAATAATAAAGGATTAGTACAGCTTTCACCATTGCATTCTAAGCAAGCTGCAGAGCAGTTTAATCCACTTTTCCTGCACCAAAAAGATGCTCCACATCCTGATTTGCATGAGCATCAAATAATTCTGGAGCTGGTCGCTGCATCATTGTTTGCGGTATCAATATTCCGCATTCATAATTCCAACCTCATTCTTCTGATGATATTTCTCTTCCGAGCCATGTTTGAGTTTGTAAAAATACTCTTTTAAAGTGTTCAAAAGCGGCATCTGCAGTAGGTGGTAAAGACGGCAGTTTAATGCAGGTATTTTTAGCAGTTGCTTTCGAAAGACAGTTATATCTTAATACATTAAGATATTTTATTTTTTGGGGGCACCGTATAAAGCAAGAGTGCATGTAACACCAGCCTTCAAAATTTCATCGATATCTTTGCATTCCTTTTTAAAAACCGTCGCAGCATTTTGCAAGTCTGTTCGTCTTTCAAAACTTTTTGCAAACACGTTTTTGCCACGTTAGAAAAAAACTGACGTCGTGTCATTGCCAGTGAATGCATGTAAGAACAGAATATGCTCTTTACGCATTGGTAATATTTTTTTTAAGCTCTTAGAAGAGTACGCTTTTTGCGGTATTTTGCCTTTCGATGGTTTTCGAAAATAAATTTCACGGTCTGGTGGTGAGAGTGCAGTCAATAAAACTAAAACATCGACATCTTCGGACACTACAGCAATGTTTTCAGATTGCAGATTAACTACAGTTTCAATTATTAGTCTATCATCATCAGCTTCTGCTTGGCAAGAAAATATTTTATTTTCTATGAGCACATCTATGAGCCCACTCCTAATTTTGGCATTTGATAAAAATTTCTCCTGATCTATTTTTAAAGGCATGGTTTTATCAAATATTATATCATTACATGCATTTTTTTTAGAACGACGCGTCCGTTCGATTTTGTGCAGCACTTCTTGTAACCATCAAATACGACATAAATGTTATGTCCATAATTGTTATAATAATAATGGATCAATTGGAATAATATCATCATCCACTTTGATTTTGCTAGTGGATGCCAACAAAGGAGTAATCTTGTCTTTTAACCTAACTTCTTTAAAATTTTTCCGATTAATTTTCTTCATTATCTGTAGACCTTGCTCAAAAGCTGCGTAGCAATTTACGTTTTCTTTCCCAGTTATTCCAGTTGCGATAGACATAATGACACCAACATCAGGGAATGGAGAATGTTAAATAAAATATCCTTCTATTTTTTTTAAGTCAATGTCGTCTCTTTTGATTCGTGCATCGGTTGAATCAGCGTGTTGATAACATTTTTTAAAAGATATTTTCCAAAATTCTTCTATACCTTCTATTATATCTTTTGAAAAAAAAAACACCTTTTATCCATTTATAGACGAAACTTTCTGTTACACCACGTTTAAAAGGCCTCCTTCAACACACATAGATTTCATTAAAGTTTGTTCAATGGTTTGATCGGTGGAAATTCCAGAAAAAAATATCGGAAATAAAAAACAAATCTAATAGCTTTTCTTTTTAAAATATTAAACTATAATAAAACAAAGAAAACTCCAAAAAAGTAATAATTATTTATAATAATAATTAAAAAATTGAGATCGCACAAAATATTTTTTTTATCATTTTTCTATATATTATTAAAAACACATTTCCAAAGTTTTGTAAAGATTCATTGACTGGCCCTGGATTCCGAGGTATAAAACTGACGGCGCTCCACTAATAGCAGTCGTAACTGAGAGTGTAAAAGAAGACCACGGAGAGTCGGTTCGGCGCGCCGTTCGCAGCAAGTCGGGCTAACGTGTGAACGACTTTGCCCATTTTACGTTGAGATCTTAAATTGAAAGCGTACAAAATTCAGCTTGCAAGAACTGAAGTCACTCGACCTTCTCGAGTGACATCGCTTCGCTCTATGGACTCTTGAAAAGTTCCAGGAAGATTCATTGTTTTTGAGCGAAATTTTGTTCAGCGATTCGACCTATTTCTAACTCAATGGGTATTTAATCGAGCAACATTTCCGCATTGGGATGAAGAGCAACCTGAAGAGATTCAAGGGCTGCAATTTCATCCAGAAAAAACAGCGGATTGGTGTGGTTTGTGAGAAATTCTCCAACCAGTCAATGCAAACTGGAGTCAAAGGAGGAACCTTCTGAGACGTTGCCGCAGTCAACATTTCAAAAGGATAGTCTTCAAACAATAAATGCCAAAAAATGTTTTTTTGAATAATAATAAACATACTTTATTAGATTTAAAGTTTCTTGTTTGTTCTTTAAAAAAGTAGGGAACCTCGAAATCGATCACCTTTTATTATAGTTATGTGTATAGTTATATTATACTTCTGACCCCTTAAGAATATCAAAAAGAAATATAAAAGAAACTGAATCGGTTAATTGAAAAAAATGGATTCAAATTCAAGGAATATCCAAATTAGATAGTTGAATTCTTTCGAGGGTATCTTCTTTAAGAGAAAAGTTGAACTTTCCTTATTTGAAATATTCAGTAGGAGAGATGATTTTGTTTTCCCTCGGTATTTTCATTTGGCATATTGATTTCATATGTAGAATACACGGTCAAGAGCGCTTATACTTTGTGGATTTTATAAGAAACTTTTCGCAAAAAAGTTGCATAATTTTAAGTTCGCACACTAACTTCCTCGACTACATCGATAAAGACATTTATACTCAGATATACCATATATTAATCCCTTCGAAAGCGCATGCAAATTTGCAAATGCTCTTGTATAAGCTACTATAATTCCTCTTAAAGCCAGATTCCTTTCAAATCTAATTCCGAAAAAAAATTTCAACTCGAATGAAAGCAAATAAATTTGGGTCGTCAACGTATGCGATTTTCAAGTAGTTTTACCAAAAGTGTATGCAACCAATGCAGGTTTGAATTTGTGTATGCAGATATATATGTAGATACATACGAGGTTTGTTCAAAAAGTATAGCAAATTTTGTATTTTTTTAGAAAGTGTTTATTCACTCATTTTGTCCCTTCAAAGTATTCTCAACCAGATATATTGTGTTTCTGCCAAAGTTTTCACCAGTTCTCAAAACACTAAACAAATTATTTTTTTTTGTGATCTTGTTTAGTTTCGCTTTCGATGTTGTTTTATCTCCTCAGTCGTAGCTTAAGATCGGCATCCTATGGGCCGGTCTTGTCAGCAAAAGAAATGGATATGAGTACCAACATAACACTGTAAACAAATAGAAACTCGAAAACACGCAGCCTGCGAAAATTCAAATTCCCGATATTTTTGGGACAAACCTTGTATATGCATACCTGTAAGTTGATATAAAGCTTTGAAAAATGTGTTTACCTGGCAATGAGCGGCAATTGTAATGCATACTTTCAGGAGTCAGCAGCAAGATTACCAAAGAAATCCTTTATAATACGTGAATGTGTGGCATGTAAGTGCAAATAAAGGGAAAATGCTGAGTAACTGGGCACACGTTAGCTGCTTAAAATGCATCAAAGTGGCGAACGGAAATGAAAATGCAAAGCACACCAGAAAATATGCAGCTGAGATAAGAGTTAAAGAGGCGGAAAGGCACAGGATTTGCATGTGAGCGCTGCGGAAGCTAGCAGTTTTTATATGCAAGTGTGCACTCAGAGGCATGTGGCACACGCACTTACACACACAGATATATCTAGACGATGTATATTATATGTTGAGGTGTGCACGTGCCTCGGCCAACTAAGCTGATTTGTAGCGAAATCTGCTGGCGAGTGCAATGAAAGTAATTAGTTTGCCATTCTTGCATTTAAAACACGAGGAAGACAACTGATCTTGTCTGAGTATACCGAATAAATGCAAATATTATAACTGTTTTAATGTTCGTAGTCCCTTGAATTGCTGCCTTAAATTAAACCGTGGTAACTCAAATAAAGACATTAAACGAACAGAAAACTTACCGGTTTAATTATTTCTTCACTCAACATAATTAATTGCACGAAAAATAACACTTTTATTTACTGAATCAGAGGCATGTATTTAATTCATGTATACGTGGTGCGCCTCCAGAACTAAGATTTCTGTTCATTAAAAACAACGACTGTTTTAACAAGTAAGGAAGGGAGGCTTAATTCGGAAGTAACCAGCTATTTTATACTCTCTCATCTTGCAAAAGACAAAGCCGGGGAAAATTCTTTGCATCAATATTTACAATTTGGGTATGGTTATTATCCGATTTCATCCAGTTTCATACTGAGTGTGAAGGTCTCAAATAAAAGTCCTTCTAAGTAAGTTATAGCTCTCATGTGTTGTTTGATAGATTAACCTAGTGGAGGCTGGGCCACACATGCTTTTTGAAAAATTTTAACCCAAAGATGCCCTACTTAAATAGTTTGTACTAAACTACAGTTTTATAGCTTAAATTTTGGCAATGGTCCGACTTTTCCATCCTGCTTTTGGTGCCAAAAAACACGTGTTCAAACTATTTTCCCTCAAGCATGGATGAACGGACAGACAGTCTCCCGAAGTTTGACTCGCTTAGAGCTGGCGAGCGATGCCAGTTCCTCTGCTTTCTCATTCACACAATGTTCAGCTGTCGTTGAACAAACTTTCTGCAAGCAGCAGTCTCAGAGCGGCATAGAAGATCTGTTCAAAAAATAAGGTAATTATTCATTTTGCTCACAATATATTTATTTAATCAACAATCTAGATCTGGTCCCCTTCAAAGTAGTCTACCTCACATTAAATGCACGTGTATTAGTGTGATTTATAGTCCTCGAACCAATTCCGATTTGTATCTCCTAAATCGTCGCAAAACGCGGTCCTTTCATGAGTCTCTTCAATCTTGGGAATAAGAGCAGCAGATCAAATCTGCTGAATTCGCTGGCTGATGCATTATTAAGGTTTTGTTTTTGGCCAAAATATAACGAACAAGCAATGATTGTTTTGGTCAAAATTCAGCAATTTTGGAGCAAACTTCACTGTCACACGCTTCATGCCCAATTATCCGAAAACATGCAAGTTAATACCACCAGTTCATATTACATGAACATATTCTTTATCTATAAATACGTAACATGACACTTACGACCCATATGGTCCGTATTGAAACATTATATTTACTTTCCTAATACTGTCCGCCTTAGGTGGTCCCAAAATGTAATTCATAGATTGTAAGATGAATCTTTCCACTTGTAACATATGTCCTATCTCAAGTGGATTGTAGAAATAGTTCCTAGAATGTAAGATTAATATTTGTATCTAAGCTTAAGCAAAATATTGTATTTAAGAAAAGATAATAAAGAAAACGAGGCAGTTGCCCGTAGTTTCCCACGAGAACTAAACAGAGTTTTTAATTGATGATCCTGCCAGGAGAATCGTAAGAGTCCTGTTGGACCAAAACCAAAAAAATAAAAACAAAACGCAAACAAAACGCGAGAAAAGAAATACAAAAATTACTAGTGTGTTACTCAAAGTGTACGGTAGTACGGTAGCCCAGAACCTATGGAAGTGGATCAATCAATCCAAGTAACAAATAAAACCAATCATGTGCAAAGAAACCAACAAAATGTTAGGAGTAACAGGTATAATTGGCAAACCAATTATCAGCCAACAAATATACCAAAAAGGTCAATTTAAAGTGCAAAAATAAGCACACAACTTCAACCAAAAATTCAACGAATTAATAAGTGAGAACCATTTCTTAGGGTAAACTCCAATTTGTCGTATGTTATTAAAACCGATACCAGAACTGGGCAAATCTTTAGAATTCTCATAGATACGGGGGCAACCAGCTCATATATACGGGCTGGAATTTATAATAAAAAAACATTTTAGTAATTAAGAGAAGGTTAGAACCATTCATGGTTCGACCATAATAAAACATTTTCATAATACCAATCTGTTTAGTATACAGGAACGTTTTTATGAAATTAACAATTTAGAGAGCGATCTTTTAATTGGAATTAATTTCCTAAATAAAATCGGAGCGACAATTGATATTCCGAATAGAAAATTGATTTGTGGGAATAATAAAACAGAGAAAATAAATTTTCTCAATGATTTAATTATACTAAACCCCTTGGGTCCTGAGGCACCCGTCAATGATAATATTAGCAAAAATGATACTAAGGATAGAAAAATTAATGAAGCAAATGCTCACAACATTTAAAAATAAATAATGTTGAGATTACTAACGGAGTTGCTGATACATATAACTATAATAATATTGAAACGAAAGATATCAACATTCCATTTCTAAGAGAGGATGTTATTAAAATCTATACTAATATTAAAAAGCTGAAAAGTTTGTTTGTTTGTTTGAACACGCTAATCTCCGAAACTACTGGTTCGAATTGATTAAATCTTTTTGTGTTGAATAGTCCAATTATCGAGGAAGGCTATAGGCTGTATACAATCACGCTGTGACCAATAGGAGCGAAGAAACAGTGATTATCTTTGAGGACTTCCGTGCCTTGCGCTGCGAAAGCGGTTCAAGATACACAAAAGTTATGAATGAAAGAATTAATTCTCTTTTAATGATCTAAAAAAAGTCAGTGAGTACCGTTTTTGTGATAACTAATTTGGTCGAAATTATTTGTTAGAGTTGTATTAACATAATTATATTAATCTTTATACAAATAAATGTGTTGTTCGGTAATTCTTTTGACATAATATTCAGTTTACGTAAATACCAAATGCAGGTAAAAATAATTAGGTTCCTGATTATTAATCTTACATTACTTTTTTCTACATTCTTTTTATTCATTTTCTACGTTCTTTCTTTGTCACTATAATGTCTAGAAAAAGAACAATGCAGCAATGAAACTGAGGATGAGAATATGCATAGGTTGGGTACTCAACGAGCAATCAGTGAACAAAACCGTGCTAGGGAATCGAGCGTTGAACGTTCGCAGCGTCTCGCCTCACAAAATTTCCGAACTTTGGCGAACCGACAACGGGAATCAAGCGCTGAATGATCTCAACGTTTGGCCTAACAGAATTCCCGAACTTTGGCTGGCCGCAATCGGGAATCAAGCGCTGAACGATCCCATCGATTAGCACTGCAAAATGCCTGATCAGCAAGGAATAGAACTCGCAGGCAACGAGTTCAGTGCAGTAATTTATTGAATGCTGCGTTTATTTATGATTGCACCCTTGACTATACTGAGCTAAATGATATTAATATTGGTAGAATGGATAAAATTTGCAACTTATGCCAAGCAAAAAAATGGGCGGCGGAAGCTCCTGGACTGTGTTGCAGTGGTGGCAAAGTAAATATACTTACATATAATTCCGCAACCTACATCAGTTTTAAAAGAACTGATATCAGGCTCACATCCATAATCAAAGCATTTCTTAAAGCACTCAAGACAATATAATACACTATTTCAGATGACTTCATTTGGTGCCAAAGAAATTCGTGAGGGAAACTTTATTGCCCACTTTTAAAGTCCAAGGGCAAGTTTATCATTTGATCGATGACTTACTTCCAGCTGAAAGGGCACAACCCGAATTGTTGCAAATATATTTCGTTTCCCATGCAGATCAGATATCCTTGCGCTCAAATTTAAACCCTAACTTGCAAATCGATCTTATCGACGTTCTCCAAACATATCTTCACGATCATAGTACGTATATTAAAAGTTTTAAGTACAATCTGGAAAATAGAACGCCCAATGATTTAAAACTTATTATTCATGTTGATGTGAAACCGCGTAACGAGCATCGAGGTCGGTATAATGTGCCGGTAGTAGATGAGGTAGCTGTTCTTTTAATCGACGAAGACAAAGGTCCCCGAGATATTGTGTTGACTGAGAGAGATGGTCGACTTCAACGAGTTTCTGAAATTCATAGATCTTCTGACCCGCTTCAATACCCCTTACTATTTCCCTTTGGAAACGACGGATACTGTATATATGCTACATACAATAGTAATAATATGAAAGACGTCCGAAACTAATTCCAATAGGGGAAGCACCAATACCAAAAAAAGAAGGAGAACAACTCCATATAGATATCCTTTTTGCACAGAAGCTTAAATTTCTAACATGTATAGATTCATATTCCAAATTTCTAATCGTAAAACATATAGAAGACGAATCAAATTTATAAGAAAAAGTTTTGGAACTGTTACAAACATTTCCAAATGTTAGAAGTATAGTTATTGATAATGAACCAGGCTTAAGTACGATACAGTTCAAGTCTTTAATGGAAAGGATAAATGTACAAATTTATTATTGTACACCACGCCATAGTACAAGTAATGGCCAAATAGAAAGAGTTCATTCAACACTGATTGAAATCTCCAGATGTTTAAAGCAAGAACACAGCTTAATTAGTAATTTCGAATCAATTATGAGAGCAGTTCAGCAGTATAATAAAACAATTCATTCTGTAACAGGTAAACAACCTTGCAACATTTTATTTAATAAGGAACCTCACGAAAATATGAAAAATGTGTTGCAAAATGCACAAGAGAAAATGCTAGAGCATCATAACAAGAAAAGGCTTCAAAAAAGTTATCAAAAAGGAGATATTATATGTATATGAAAAAATATATGGGGAAAGAAATAAATTAAACCCCAAATACAAAAAACAAGTAGTATTAGAAGATTTAGGAAATACAGTTAAAATACAAAACAGAAACAGAATAATTCATAAAGATAATATCAAATCTTAAATCTTTTACCTTCAATATACAGGAAAAAGAAATTTTATGTCTAAATGATGTCACATATAAAAAAACTGCCATAAAAAAGGAATTAGAAGAATACAAAGAAGAATGTATCGAATATATATTTAAGAGTAAAATTTAAATAAATTGTACATATAAATTAAGATTTCAAAATGGTACTGTTCAAATTGATAAAATAGTCTATAGCCTCACGTACTATATCCCTTTGAATCGGGACGCTTCAATTTAGAGGTGGGGGAGTTAATACCACCAGTTCATATTACATGAACATATTCTTTATCTGTCATAAATATGTAACATGACACTTACGACCCATATGGTCCGTATTGAAACATTATATGTACTTTCCTAATACTGTCCGCCTTAGGTGGTCCCAAAATGTAATTCATAGATTGTAAGATGAATCTTTCCACTTGTAACATATGTCCTATCTCAAGTGGATTGTAGAAATAGTTCCTAGAATGTAAGATTAATATTTGTATCTAGGCTTAAGCAAAATATTGTATTTAAGAAAAGACAATAAAGAAAACGAGGCAGTTGCCCGTAGTTGCCCACGAGAACTAAACAGAGTTTTTAATTTGCATAGCATTTGCCTTCACATTCAGTCACTTCCCTAATAGTGATTCGACGATTCGCCTAAAAAAATTTCTTCACTTTCTCAACATTTTCATCAGCTGTCGATGTGATTGGGCGCCCATGGCGAGCCTTGTATGGTAAATACTTTTTTGACTCAGAGTGCACTCATCGTCTATCACTGTCAATATTTAAAGTGTTTTTGAGCACTTAATGTAATTTTTTACACGAAACTGAACCCGAATTCGTGCATGCTACTGAATTTAATACTTTTGTTCACCAAACGGTTGTACGTATCATCTCAAACTAAGCGAGATAGATATGTTAATATAAATGATCAGGATGACGAGAAAAGTTGAATTCCGGGTGACTGTCTTTCCGAACATCCGTCCATGCGTGCAAGCTGTAACTTCAGTGAAAATTAATATACATATGTATCTTGAAACTTGGTACACATGTTCCTTGGCGAAAAAGTAAGGCTGAGTTCGTAATCGGACCATTGCCACGCCCACAAACCGTCATCAAAGGAAAACTCATAAAGTGCAATGACTAAGTACTAAAATAAGATATAGAACTGTAATTTGGCACAGATGAGACCAAGAGCTGCAGCTCCAAACGCTTCATGCGCCCAATGAATCTCCCACTTAGAGGCGAAAAGATGTCCTCTTTAAATAAGCGTCCAAAAACCCCACCGGGGCTTAAGGCTGAACGTCGAGCAGAATAACGAGAGCATGGCTGTTAAAAACGGAACCGCAGAGCTAAGCGAGCTCTTCGACGTAATCAAGAGTTACCGTAGAAACTGGCTCATCGCAGATAATGAGAAAAGACGGGTGCAGATGCATCACGACAAGCCCTGTGGAGCTTCGGGAAACAGTGCGACCACGAAACGAAAAAAAACGGCGAATAGCAAACAGTTTTGCCTAAAATAGCAAGGAAAGCCCACGCAAATGAAGAATTCTTGGAGGAAGAAAATAAAAACGATAATTAGAGGCAGTGATCACAATACCAGCAGAAGGTAATAGCTACACCGAGGTCATTAAGAATACCTAGCGACGGGTAAATCTTAAAAAAATCAGAGGTTAAGATCGAAAAGATTCAAAAAACAAGAGTCAAGACCCTTCAAAGGCTATTATAGAGATTATGGACTTCAACTCAGTTACAACAAAAGAGGAAGTAGCAGGGGCTGTAAAAGGAGCGTTACATGAACCCAAGGACAAGGTCCTTGCATAAAATGCAGTCAATCACGTCACAAATTTAAAGAGTGCAAAAATTCTGCCTTTGCGAAGAGGCTAAACACGAAAAGGTCGACCATACCTCGGGCTCCGAAAAATGTACCGGAACTACCAAAACAAATGAATATTATACAGGCCAATATGCATAGATGCGAGGCTGTTGACTCACTACTCTTGCAAATGGTGATCATCATAAGCGAGCAATATAAAATGAAATAGCAAGGTACCTGTCAAGAAGATAGCAACTCGACCTCTGCTATGGTGCTACTAGACGCCAAGTGATAGCATACAAGAATTCAAAAAAAAAAAAACTCGAAAATATTGGGGACGCAGCCAGGTCTATAGAAGGTCAACTAATTATCACCGGAGACCTAAATTCAAAGCTGTAGAGTGGGGTATTCCAAACACGGACTCAGGACGAAAGCGCAATAGTGCTCGATACGGGAAACGCAATCACGTTTAGAAGACCGGGATGCGAGGAAATCATACCAGACATTACCCTATCATCAAAACGCATGGCGGGCTCAATATCAATAGAAAGTCCAAAAAAATTATACTGGCAGAGATCATTACTTAATTTCTTTCATGATCGACAACGGAACAAACGATAACCAGCAAAGGAAAAATTCAGGAACACGAAAGTTGAACATTTCGAAACTAATATCGGTAATAGGTAGCTTTTTCGGTGAGATTTTGATTTGGCTCAACTAAATAATCTTTACAAACCTTTATTTGAACTTCGTCTTTCTTCTCATATGCTTCAGCTTCACCTTTTAAAATGTGATCGTCTACTTCAGTTCGCTCTCACCTTCAAACGCTTCAAATTGGATCACATTTCTCCGAAATTTGAGCTTGCCGGAAGGTATCAATTCAGTTGATTTTTCCTCACATATTGAGCTTCATAAACTTCTTCAAACGATTCTTCTCCAACTTAATTTTTTGAAATAAATTCTTCACGCTGAAGAGAACTTTCGCAGCAGAGTCAGTGTCACAGGTACAATTTTTGAAAGTACACAAAAGAAAATTAAAGTGCGAACAGTTAAGTCGAAAAAATCCGCGTTCAGAGTAGTGTTGGTTTTTTCCTCCAACTAGGGAACTACTACTGGGTTTTTCTCGAGTAACATTAGATAGTGTTAAAATCTAGTGCCTCTAATTTTTTTAAGTTTGTGGGAGGCAGAAACGCTTTCAATAAAGAAGAGGGAATGCAAATCCCTGGTGAACGGAGAGGAGTCCGTGCTGGCGGTGGTGGTTGACGCTTCTTCGGACTCAGAAGGAGTGCCGCTGAAGCCGCCGCCGCGAAGGAAGTCTCGTATAGGGACTCCTGTTGAGCAGGAGGACAAAAGGCAACAGGGAGAAGCGCACAGCGAACGGAAGCGCAATATAGTCCTGGGCTAATAAAGTAAACGCAATAACCATAAATTTTCTCTTGACATTAAAAAATGTACTTTGAAATAACGGCGGAGTATTTCGAGAAGTTTAGACAATGTAAAACGATATTACAATTACATATTTAAGGGGTCAGAGAACCCAGTTCAGAGATATAGTGGTAAGCGCAAAACGCCTTTTTTGGGAGGAGCTCCCGGAGATCAAATTTCCATATTCCTTTAAAATGAAATATTTTTACCAATACTAAGTCTTAAAATACAATTAAAAAACATAATATGTATAAAAATATTTGGATCTACGACTGTGGCGGCCCCGGAGGTGGAGAGGATGCAGGTGGAAGAGGTTGCGAATCAACCCAGCGTGAGCAGGGCTGAGCAGGCTGTACCTGCCGCGACATCGGACGTCCCCGATGGCGGATCCTGTGGCCAGGGCGTAGAGCTACCCTCCGCCTAGGAACTCCTCGATGGATTAGGAGACCCTATGGACAGCCGCGCGAACGATGGCGGGGATGAGGACTTGCCCCTCATCGAACCACTACTATAGTGGCCGTCGACATGGAAGTCGCCCAAGTGAACCTGCATCACGCTCACAACGGATAAACTGGGCATCCTGCTGATCCAAGAGCCTTGGGTCTAAAGAGGAGAGTTTAAAGCCCTCAAGACAGAGTAACACAAGGTAATCTGGGAACTCTCTAGAGAGAGACCTAGAACTTGTATAGTTGTCAGGAATAATATTGAATTTTTCTGTATTTCAGAGTTCCTGACGCAGGATCTGGTTTCGGTACAAGCCAGGGACTTCGAAGGCAAGGACTTCCTCCTGGCATCAGCATATTTCCCAGGGGAGTCATTCACAGCACCCCCAGAAGTGATGGAAAGACTGGTGGTGTACTGCAAGAGGTACAGCCGGTCCCTAATTATCGGCTGCGACGCGAACGCCCACCACGTGGAATGGGGCAGTACGGACTGCAACGCAAGTGGTGAGTCTTTCTTAGAGTATGTACTAAGCAATAACTTAGCAATAGAGAATGTGGGGTGTGAATCCAGCCCCAGCTTGTGAACGGTTGGGTCTCACAATGTAGGGTTTCAACGGAGCCCTCCTTGTAAGACCACAGAATAGTAAGGTTCGCGCTAAAGGTAGAGGTCAGACAACTCCCCCAGACGCAACCCTCGGAGGGCAAACTGGAATAACTTTAGGGAGAAACTAAGTAAGGAATTGAGTAGGGAGGGGCAGACTGACAATAGCGTTACAGGCCCGAGAAAGGAGAGCAGGTTATCTGCGCTGAACGGGTCTATCACTAACGCGTTTTATGGCAGTTGCCCCCTAAAAGTGCTCACAAACAGACGCAACTGTCCCTGGTGGTCAAGGAAGCTTGCAGACCTCAGGAAAAAAGTACGAAGTCTACTTAATAGTTCACAAAAATTTAGGTTTTTGAGAAAAATCACATTTTTGTTTCAACTTTGTATTGGTTAGATAATTTGAGGAACTTTCAGGAAAGACTTCATCCTCTTTTCTATTTCATCCAGGGGCGTGGCAATAGTGTTCATAAAAATGTTTGTTTTTGAGAAAAATCATATTTTTGTTTGAACTTTGCAAACGCTTATAATTTCTTGCTCTTAAATGAAATGGGCGATTTTTATGAAAATTGCTGGAATTTTGTAGAAAATTATTTCATTAAAAATGAAATTGGAATTTTTTAATAAAAATTGTTTTAATAAAAATATTTTCAATAAAAATTTTTAATAAAAATTTTTAATACAAATTTTTTTAATTCAATTTTTTTAATAAAAACTTTTTTGCTGGAAATTTGTAGAAAATTAGTTTAATAAAGATTGAATTGGAATTTTTTAATAAAGTTTTTGTAATAAAAATATTTTTAATAAAAAACTTTTAACAAAGCTTTTTTTCAATAAATATTTTTTATAATAAAATTTTGGTATATTTTTTTTTAAATTTTTTTTTAAATATTTTTATAATTTTTTTAATTTTTATTTTTTATAATTTTTATAAAAATAATTAATAATTATAATTTTTTTTATAATTGTTGTTAAATTTTTTGTTATTTTTTGTGAGATGAGCCACTATATATTATAATATTATATTTCAACGTTTAATGCGCCTGGCTTACAAGCAACGCTGAAACGAATACGACACAAAACGAAACAAGGAATACATATGTAGTTAACCGTTAGGCTTGAGGATGCCCGCTGTTATTACTATATAGGACTGCACATCATACGATCAACTCTCTTCTCCCGCTGGCAGCCAACGTGTGCGCATCGTACTATAACCACCACATGCGCCATGTTGTTCCGCGTCAGCGTGCCTGTGTTGCAGCTCTTCGACGGCGATGGTGAGCACATATGTATTGAAACTGGACTGTCGCTTCACTTACGGGCGCACCTCGTAGATCTGCACATTTAGAGACTACTGATATTTAGAATACTGATTGGCAAAGGAAACATAGCTGGGCGCTACAGGCGTGTTATTCTTATTCAACGAAAAATCGACGGGTTTTATGAAGCGCTTGGCCAGATAGTATGTAGCGATTATGGTGATGACGTAGACTATGGAACAGATATATATACTTTATAGCGTATCATAACCATATTTGCGCACTTCAAGACATTATCCTTAGATATTCTCTTAAAAGAGAACTGGCATTTCGCCACAATTAAGTTTAAATTGCCAGAAAATCTTCTTCATTAAGCAGATGGGTTCTCATCCCATAATTCAATGCAGTAACTCAGAATCTTCTGTTAAGCAAACACTACGCGCTCTTCTCCAACAAAATCATATAGTTTTAGAGATAGCGGTACATAATATAAAATCAAAGGAATATTCTCAGATTTCCTATCACCAGGGTCGTCTAGAAAAATGTTAAGACTTAAACCAAATTTAGAGAGAATATCTGAAACAAAAAACAAAATAAGCGAAAGAGCGAAGAACCAAAGGATACTTTTAAACTTGAGAGACTGTTTCAGAAAGAAGAACTATAAAATAATAATTTTACTTTTTATTAGAACAATAAATAAAAAACAACACTTCTTAATATATGGTACATATAATTCTAAAATATTTACATAAAGTAATTGTAATTGCTCAAAAGTTAATGTAATAATCATTGAACTCCTCTAATGCCGACCGAGCGTCGGTCTTAAACACATTATTGAAATTCGTATTGAACTCATTAATTTGGATATTTTCGAGGAAATTGAACTCCACTAGCTCCATGATTTCACATTGAATAGATTTCTCTGGCTCCAGTGGGTAAAATGTTGGCCGATCCATTACAGGAGCTTTTGTCTTTGGTAATATTATATCTTCGGGTCCAGAATGGCGTTTCTGCTTAATGTCTTCTACTTCAACGGCTTCGTCTTGCTCTCGTTGGCGAAATGTTAGCTGATCCGTTACAGGAGCTTTTGTCACTTGTAATATATCTTCACGTCGCCGACGGCATTTCATCTCAATGGCTTCCACTTCAAGGTCTTTATCTTGCTCGTGTTGGTGTAATATCAGCTGATTGGTTATAGCAGCTTTCGTCGCATGTAATATATCTT
Organism: Bactrocera tryoni; assembly: GCF_016617805.1. Taxonomy (NCBI): domain Eukaryota; kingdom Metazoa; phylum Arthropoda; class Insecta; order Diptera; family Tephritidae; genus Bactrocera; species Bactrocera tryoni. The sequence continues at coordinate 53,419,693 of NC_052503.1, forward strand.
CACGACGCCGCCGACGCCTCAGTTCCATTCGATATATGTATAACTGATATTGTAGACATGAACTCCACTCCATAGTTTTTAGATATTTAATTGCTTGCGGCTCGAGAACAACTTTACCAGAGCTCGAAGAAACTGTAAATGTTTCTTCGTTCAGCAAAGCGATCTCTATATAGTTAAAAGATCAGGAGCATGTTGTGTTTACGGTGCTTACTGCCCCTTTGGGGCGTGATGTATTGTTATGGTAAAGTGCTTTCAGAAACCTTAACGAAGAGGTAATTATCAAGCTTTCTAATATTACCTACTGAGCAGGTAGATGAAATTTGTATAAATATTGAATTCATCTCTACGAACTGTAAAATATTAATAGCACAAAATTTCGTCCAGGCTAGACATAGACAAATGAATCCGTGTAATCAAAAACAGCTTATAATGGAAAACCTCTTCCAATGAAAATGCTTTAGTAAGCCAACTTATATCGATAAATTTTGTCTAGAATATATCCACTTTCTTTCATTTGTTATTTTTCAAGTCGTGCTTGGTCATCCATTCCTTTGTTCCAGAACAGACAATATTTTCAAGGAAATAATTGAGAAATTACACTGGTTTACAGCAAAAATGTTCCATGAACGCCACTATCCAATTTGTATGTGAAATGGCTCGCTGATTTCGAAAATCGAGTATTTTTTTTTATGGATACGTTTTTGAGATATTTGCAATTTACCGTTATTCGACCAAAAAAAAGGTGTCTTTAATTAATCATGTATATCTCACTGACCAGTTGAGCAATCTTACTGCAAATTATAGAAAATAAAAGTGAATGAAATTTCCTAAAAATATTGTCTACTCCATTTTTCCATAGGCCTTATAATTTCTGAGAAATTGATTAATCACTTCGTGTTTTTAAATTTTTTTATGAAAAATTAAAAGAAAATAAACTTTGGCAAAGAAAAAATTTTAAAACAAAAGATATTTTGTAAATTTTTTTTATTTTGTATGAAGTCCTGTTTCTTTATAAAAAACTAAGCTACGAACGAACAAAATCCATGGATAAATAGGAAAGTTGTACATGATCAAATAAATATATCCAAGTCGCGCAAAGTCAATGTATACGCATATGCGTATGTAGTGTGTAAAGTAGGGGTGGGATATCTAGCTATGCGCTGTTTCTGTTAAGTAAAAAATCAACTTTCATGTCGTTTTTAGTTTTTATAAACTCATTTATTTATATATTAGTAATATATATTAAAACAATGTGTTATTTTTGTCTTAAGTTGATGTTCTTCCATTATAGTCGAAATGATTATATGTTTTCTTTTGTCGTTTATTTAGTTTCTCTTATGAGAAACCAACAGTAGTCACCCATCATACCGACGTCCCAGAAGCCTTGGTATCGATTCTCAATTAATTTCATTTGCTGGTGAAACCTTTCGCCATGCTCGTCACTTTCGTCTCCGAGATTTGCCGGAAAAATGGGAATGCAGAAAATTAATTTTTAAAGACATATTTACGCCTGGAGAAAAAAGAAAATGTAAATAAGTAAATTATAAAATTTTATATAATTCAATTAAACAAGTTTTGAATAATCACCCATTTCTACATAATTTTTGATTAAGTCGCTCACTATCTTCTCGTAGTTTGGACTTTTGTGTTTACCGCCTGCTGCCTCAACTGGTGACAATAGTCCTTTGAATTGGTCATTATTTATCAACTTTTTTATTTGGGGTCCAACAAATATACCTTCTTTTATCTTGGCCTGGGAAATATTTGGGAACAAATTTTGCAAATAATTGAATGCTTTGCCTTCTTTGTCCAACGCCTTAACAAAATTTTTAATGAGCCCGAGCTTGATGTACAATGGCGGAAGAATGATTTTTTCCTTCTTTACAAGTGGGACGTATTTGATATTATCCACATCAATTGTAAATTCAACTCTTTCCGGCCAATCCTTAATGCAATAGTGGCCTTTACGAGCTCGGCTATCCCATTTGCAGAGAAAGCAGCAGTGTTTTGTGAGCCACTTTAAAGACCGCATAACATTCCAACGACTTTAAGATCGGCACATATTTTCCAATCATGCTCTTCATATTTGATGAATTTTAACAATTTCTCCATTACCTCGTATGTTTCCTTCGTGTTTACTGCATGCGCGACCGGGATCGAGGGCTTTTTGTTGCCATTATGCAGTAATACGGCCTTCAAGCTTAGTTTATTGCTGTCTATGAACAATCGCCACTCCTCGGAATCATATGGTTGACCAAACTCTATGAATAATCCTGGAATGTCTTTGCAATAGCATACATTGTCTTCCTTCGTATAGTGTTTGGCAAATGGTTCGTGACGATTTCTATAATAAGTATGTCACCTTAACATGGGGTGACACGAATTGAAATTGTTGCATACGAGAGGCATGTAGCTCAGCTTTTTCCTTGGACAATTCCAAGTCTCTAATCCAATCGTTTAGTTGCGCTTGTGATAGAACGTTTCTCTCGTTTTCCATTAAAAATTCATTACAACTTGATTTCCCATATTCAGATACTGCTGTTGACAACGAAACTGGATACGCAACTTCAGCTGAATGTGGAACTGGCAATGAAACGGTAGGTACGTTAACATAAATTACTTTTCTTGATTTTCCAAAGCCAAGTACTTTTGTCATACAAATATAACAATCTTCTGAGTGGCATGTAAGTAGGTTCTCGCCATATCATTGGTACATTAAATTTCATGTATCGCCTGAAAAAGAAAAAATTAAAAATTACTATTAAATAAAAATAAGCATAATTTCATAATTTTAATACGCACTTTGTTGATCCTGATTCCCATTGAACCAATATTATTCAACACAAGGAACACAAAATATTCGGAGTCCATGGTTTATCAATATTTTTAGGCGCAATACCAAAATATTTTGAATATATAGATTGGATCGAATCTCTAAACTGCCTACGATGCCGTACAAGAGTATGTATGTTCACCGCATATGTAACAGAACGAACCGGATGTTGGTACACTCAAATTCTCGCGTACGTTCACTCATTTCATTTTTAAAAATAGCTCACGGTTTCTTATATTGTAATTATAAACTGGAACCGGCGGCCTTACAGATATTATGAACTGTCAAGGGGCATTTATCCTTATATATAGCTTGATCGGGAAAAAATAAAAAAAAGGCAAAACCTACCTAAACAAAAAAGTTCCTTCATATTAACGAGCCGGGAAAAGAAAATACTACCTGCTGTTGATGTTTGCCTTGAAAAAAATAATGAATTTACCAAGATATGTGTGTGTGCATGCATGTTTGAATTCCTTCGAAAATCTGCCTGTATACCTACACACATGTTAAGCAAATTAACATGACTACAGGGGTTTCGAACCTGACACCTCTTGCTTTCAATGCAAACTACCTACTACAACAGTATTTGAGTATTACTCTTCTAAAAGTATTATTTGATTTTTTTTAAACGAATAGCGTTATTAGTTTATTCTAATGATATTCGAAAACAATACATTGACTTTGCGCGACTTGAATATATTTATTTGATCATGTACAACTTTCTTATTTATCCATGGATTTTGTTCGTTGGTAGCTTAGTTTTTTATAAAGAAACAGGACTTCATATAAAATAAAAAAAATTTAAAAAATATCTTTTGTTTTAAAATTTTTTCCTTGCCAAAGTTTATTTTTTTTTTTAATTTTTTCATAAAAAAATTTAAAAACATGAAGTGATTAATCAATTTCTCAGAAATTATAAGGCCTTTGGAAAAATGGAGTAGACAATATTTTTAGGAAATTTCATTCACTTTTATATTCTATAATTTGCAGTAAGATTGCTCAACTGGTCAGTTAGATATACATGATTAATTGAAGACACCTTTTTTTTTTGGTCGAATGACGGTAAATTGCAAATATCTCAAAAACGTATCCATAAAAACAAAAATTTACTCGATTTTCGAAATCAGCGAGCCATTTCCCATACAAATTGGATAGTGGCATCCGTGGAACAAAAAAACAAATTCAAATTTGTGATCCTGGACGACGTTTCAGTGGTTGCAAAGATTAAACTACATCTACTATTAACTTCATCAAAAGAACGGTATGGTTCAGAGACAAGACAATAGAGTAAGGGAATAATAGTGCCGGTGGTATCACAATGAGCCTTCTAAAGGCCTAATTTCGTGGTCATACAACCACTCTTCCTACATACCTAGCTGCCTACACTAAACCGATTATGTCAGAAATTATATCAACAACATTGAGAGTTTCGTTCTAGATCTTTTATACAGAAAGTGCCATACTAACTCAAATATATACTTCGTTTATACTTAAAGCCATGGCTTTGATATATCCGACGTACCCAAAACCCACAAGATATTTTGTGGATTTTGGGCTTAAAATTCATTCATATTTTTTGGCTTTTGATTGTACTTTCCTCTTTATACTCGTACAAGTATTTCTATTTTATTATCGTCTCTTGGTTTTTGCCTTATTTCGTTGTTTGTTTGCAAAATTTAGTTTGGAGTTTATTGCTATTGTGTTGTTGTTATACTATGAGTGCATACATAATTTTACCGTTATTTTGTTTTACAAAAATAATATTCATGCATAAGTGCATGTTTTTGTTGTTGTGTATTTGTTTGCGCAAAAATTTGCATAAAGTTCTTTGTGGCGAATAGCAAAGTTATTTGGATTCGATATTTCGTCTACCTGTTGGAGATTGGGTTAAGTTGTTGAAAACAATATTAGCAAATAAAGAGCCCTTAAGCTGAATCGAAGAATATGGAAGTTTGTTTATGAAACAAATTTAATTCAAAATGCAACTCAGTTGGTTATTTTTGTTGGCATGATGACTTCGATAAAGGTTCACATGAAAAAGAAGTAGCGAGGCAGACTAGCGACGCTATAGGAATCAAGGATGGCTAATCGCTCTGTTGTTCTTCCCAATCACCGAAATCTTTTATTACTCAATAAATCTTTGCCATTCTTTATCATACGAAAAGGAGATATGAAGGTGCTAGGTGAGCAGCACAGGTGAGAGCCCTAACACATGAGTTATCGATAGAGACCCGACGAAAGACAACGAAAAAAGATATAGTAAATGTAATTCAATTACAAATTAATGAGCTAAGCCGCTCAGACGTTTTCCGGCATTGGTCGCAAGAAGACTGATTAATTTACGCAAAATCATATGGTTATCTGTAGTACTAGATTCCAACATAAGAAGATTCATCAAGCTACCTGGCTGTCTCCGGATCTAAAAACTACCAACCAGATCGATCATGTTGTGATAGACGGAAGACACGTCTCCAGTGTTTTAGATGTGCGTGCGCTCCGAGGTCCTAACATCGACTCAGACCACTATCTTGTTGCAGCTAAGATTCGCACCCGCCTTTGTGCAGCAAAAAACGCACGCCACCAAACACAAGGAAGGTTCGACGTCGAGAAGCTGCAATCACAACAGACAGCCGAACGATTTTCTACTCGGCTCGCACTCCTGCTCTCTGAGAGCACTCGACAACAACTCGGTATAAGGGAACTGTGGGACGGCATTTCAAACTCCTTTCGTACAGCTGCAACCGAAACCATTGGTTTCCGGAAAATGCAAAAGAACAGCAGGTTCGACGAGGAGTGCCGTGTCGCAGCGGAGACACCTCGCAACGTTACGATCGACCACTACACGTGCGGGATGGGATAGATACCGAGAGTTGAAGAGGGAAGCGAGACGCATTTGTAGACAGAAAAAGAAAGAGGCTGAAATGCGTGAGTACGAAGAGCTTGATAAGCTGGCCGACAGGGGTAATGCTCGAAAATTCTACGAAGAAATGCGGCGGCTTACAGAAGGTTTCAAGACCAGAGCATACTCTTGTAGAACCACCAAAGGTGATCTAGTCACTGATGCCCAGAGCATACTTAAATTATGGAGGGAACACTTCTCCAGCCTGCTGAATGGCAGTGAACGCACAACACCAGGAGAACGTTCCATTACCCGACAATGAAGAAGTTCAAATAGCAGTCTCAATTGCCTACTCAGTCCGAAGTAACACCTGTTGGCAAGAGTTATTCTGCGTTGAATTTCTAGGCTGACATTGTTGATGGTGTTTACACTCAAAGTTTTGACTGTCAACAGTGACGTCAGTTGCTTGTTGAAGCTCAAAGCGAACGGACGTGTGCGCGGACGTTTCAGTTTACGGACCGTTATTATTTAGTGACAGTGTTGTGATTGTTAAAATCACCGGAAAAATATTATTATTATTAATTATTGAAATTAATTACCAAGTGCGGGTTGGGTATTTCCGAAAGTAAAGACAGGTACACGGACGTGTGTTTCGCTGCAATGTCTGCAGCACGGAAAAGAGGAGCTGAGTTCCACGGGGGAGAGAGCGATGCCATCTATGGTGGTTTCTGTGGGGTCATCTGATAATAATGGAGTGAGGCAGCCCCGAAAGCTCCTAGGAAGGCGCGCTTGGGCCCATCACCGGGGAAATCCGGTGAAAGCGAAGGTGGGAGTGATACCAGAAAAGGAGAGAGGAAAAGAGCGCAGCGAAAGAGTTCCGCAACAAAAGATGGCGAAAAAGACAGCGAAAGAGTCGACGGACAGCGACAGGAAAGAGACAGCAAAAACCGAAGGACCGCGTTGCAGCGCTCAAAGCTGTAACTGTTGAGTTTAGCGCTATGGTGTTCGGGGTGGAACAGTTCGAGGCAGCTACCATGAAGGGGATCATGGATCTTGCCTCGAAATATGAATCGCTGTTTATGACAGTGATCACTAAGAATGCCCATCTTCGCGGGAAGGTGGATGCACTGCATAAAGTTAGGAGTGCAGTTTGTCAATCGACCAGAATTATGGAGGCTCCTACGACTTCGGCGCCATCTCCTCCTGATCCCGTGCTGGAGGAAATAGCGCCCAAGATGACAAGACCAGTGGAGACCTGGGCTGTAGTTGTTAGCAGCAAGGCTCCTGCAGCCTCATCTAAGGAGGTGGCAAAGAAGGTAGTAAAGGAAGTGGGACCTTCTCTTGGCGTGCATGTGCACGCATTGAAGCCAATAAAAAGTGGCCGTGCGATCATCAGAACCCCCTCCATCAAGGGGAGGGAGAAGGTGGTCAACAACACCAAGTTTGCGGAAGTCGGTCTGAATACGAACGTCGTCCTGGAAGGAGAGGCCAAAGTGATGTCCATCCTTTTGGAGGCAGAAAGGGTCTACGTTAAGTGGTTCTCCTTCCGAGTGCGTCCGGACAGCCCAGTTGCTGGTTGTGTCCGGTGTATGGGCTTCGATCACCGGGTTGCGAATTTTCGGGCCAGGTCCGATGTCTGCCGAAGGTGTGGCCAAGAGGGTCACAAAGCTGACAGTGCGTCCGGATAGCACAGTTGCTAGTTGTTTCCGGTGTATGGGCTTCGATCACCGGGTTGCGGATTGTCGGGCCAGGTCCGGTGTCTGCCGAAGGTGTGGCCAAGAGGGTCACAAAACTGCCAGTTGCCTCGCATTGTCGCAACTGCCACTTTAAGGGTAAGCCGGCTGGATATCTTATAATGCACAGTCACCGACTAAACCTCGTACTGAGCAGTTGAGTTAGCATCTTTCTCTGAGTTTATAGCTATTCATATAGCTCTTTTTTGGTGTTCTTTTTTTTGCACTACGGTCTGCTTACTTAAGTAACGCGATTAATACTTATTTAAAGTGAGAAATATAATCCAATACTTATATCAGTGTATTATAATTTTTCCACTATACCCCCGGCGGGCTTCCAGTTCGGGGACAACAGGTTTGCTGCGCTGGCCCAAGGTCCCCAACCAAAACGTAAAAAATCGTATCGAAAACTGCAAGATGCTTTTCCTGACTTACCGCCAATAAAAAGTGATGACCCAAAGTATATTGTGATTAAATCCGACGAGAGTTCTACACCCCTTTCGAAGGTTTCTTGTTTTCGTGTTTACAATGCCTTACTTACCGTGAGCAAAGATATAAACAAAATTAGTGAATTACGCGACGGCAGCCTATTACTGCTAGTGAAAAATAAGCAAGTAGCAGAAAAGTTTATAAAAACGAAATGTCTTTTCAACATTGGCGGAGGATGACCTCTGTGCGATCGTACGTGCCTAATCCAATGCGCTGCAGGTCATGCCAAAAATTGGGTCATACGCAAAAACATTGTAAGGGTTCCCAACATGCGAAATTTGCAATTTCCCTTCTCCACACGACAATGACTGCATCCGAGTTATGTGTGCGAATTGTTCTGGCGAGCATCGTTCTTCGGACTATACGTGTCCAAAGTATATGCAAACCAAAGAAATTTTAAAAATAAAGACACTAGAAAAGTGCAGTATGCACGAAGCCCTTAAAAAGTATAGAGAAAATACTTCCCTCCCTTCCCTCTCTGCTAGCTTTGCACATGTGCTTCAACCTACAAAAGAGGTATCCTCTGTATCCAACACACCAACAAAAATTTCAGCCATCAACAATTCCACAAAATCTAAAAATACTCATAGAATTGCCGACAATGACTTGCCTAGCACATCAAAACAAAACGCAGAGGTCACCTCTGCACCCAACTCATCAATAAACTCTTTAACTAGAAAAAATCACTCATCAAACGCCAACAACAAACATATTTCCATCAACAAGCCTGCATCAATCAGTTCAGACTACAACAACGTCTCACATTCAGCTAAAAATATCAGCGACAACTGTACCCAACAAGCCCCTTTCTTAAATCCCAAACTTTTCAGTCCAACAACAGCCTCTCTCATTTCTAACTTAAACAACTCCTTAAACTCGCTCAATAAATATACTGACTTCAACAACACTACTACCAACACTACCGTGCAGTCTAATCCACCTAATCACGAAAATCTCTTTCCAACAACAAGCAATTCCAACGATAATCAATACTCTACTCAACATACTGAACAAATAGAAATTGACTCTGAATAAATACGCTTAGCCTTTACTCTCTTTTGAACTAGTACTCAATTGGTGACACTCAGCTTCAACTGACTGCTCATACGAGTTGATATTCTAGCTCTCTTCTGTTTCCCTTTTTCTTTTTTCCCTACATAGATCTTATGATTCCATTATTGCAATGGAATTTAAACGGCTACACTAATAATTACAATGAGCTTCAATTATTAATACAAGTTCATTCCCCAGCTATTATACTCTTAAATGAAACTCACATCTCTATCCAACTTGCTGGCTATGTCGATTGAAATTATCTTAGTTAAAAAAATCACCATTATCTGCACCTATATTGCACCAGATGAACATTTTACCAGTACAGACATCCTGCAATTAATCAACCAAGCTTCTACTCCTTTAATTTTCGCTGGTGATTTTAATGCATGGAGTCCACTATGGGGCTCTCCAATAGCCAACAAGAGGGGAAAATGCATTGAAGACGCTTTACTTTCCTCTAACTTAATATGTTTGAATAACGGATCCGCGACACACTTTTCCACTCACTCCACTTTTTCCCATGTAGATCTTAAAATGTGCACCGACACACTTGCCACAGAGTGCGAATGGAGTATACTCGATCACCTGCATGGAAGCGATCACTTCCCCATTGTACTAAAATTGCACCTAGGTTCAACAACTAAAAACCACAAAATAAATAAGGTATTCAAAACTGATTACGCTGATTGGGAGAAGTTTCAGACACATTGCGAGATAAATGGCAATAATACCCCAATATCTGACAACCCTAACCAAGAAAGTGCGAGGTTAACAAAAATTATCCGTTCAGCAGCGAATGTTAGCATTCCTCATACGAAGCCAACAGCAAGTTCAAAGAATGTTCCTTGGTGGAATAAAGAAATCGCTGAATTGCGGGCAAAAAAACAGACAGCTTGGTATGAATACAAACGCGCTCGATCACTAGTCCACTTAATATCTTTCAGGAGAGCCAATGCTCTTTTCCGGCGTTCCGCGAAACAGGCCAAGCGTAAATGTTTTCAGGATTTCACAAGCAAAATAAATCCTTCGTCTAGTCCTAAGTTAATATGGAACGCTTTAAAAAAACTTTCTGGAGTGCCTAGAAATCTAACCATTCAATGCGTAAAGGGGCCAACAGGTTTGGTAACCAATCCATCCGATATTTCCGAGTTATTTGCAAACCACTATTCTGAAACAAGCTCAGATATTTCATTCAGCACACAGTTTCAAACCTCTAAAACCACTATACTGTCCGACACTTCCTACTCTGTTTCCCCTCTTTCTTTTTCTGCTAAACAAATAGAAACCAGCATTTCACTGTCTGAATTCGAGTTCGTTGCATCTACCGTTAAGGGTAAGTCCCCGGGGCAAGATAAAATTTCTTATCCAATTATCAGACATATGCCAAAAAGTCTCAAGCTCCGATTGGTAAAGCTTTATAACAAAATTTTCAATACTGGTGTCTACCCCCAAATTTGGAAAACGTCTTGTGTCATACCAATACTTAAACCACACAAATCCTCCGATGAACTTGCTAACTATAGGCCGATTTCCCTCCTTCCATGTATGGGCAAAATTTTGGAAAAGATCGTGGCTAACCGCTTGATGTGGTATGCTCAGCGAAAAAAGTTCATATCACCGAATCAAGTCGCCTACAAAAAAGGTCAAGGCACGTTAGATGCTTCAATCCAACTTGACTACTTCATTACTAACGCTTTGTCCAGCAAAAACCACGTGTCCGTACTATCGCTGGACTTTCACAGAGCTTTCGACAAAATAGGAGCCCATATTATTATTCGACAACTTAGAAAATGGAAAATAGGCCAGAACATGATACGTTTTATTACTAACTTTCTCACAAACAGAAAACTCAAAGTCAACGTAAATGGTTTTCTTTCTTCAACACTCCCGCTTTCTAATGGTACGCCGCAAGGCTCACCTCTTTCAGCCCTCCTTTTTATCATTGCTTTCGATGATATTAGTAGGATGATAAAAAATTACATAGGAGTTGAGCACCAGATCTATGCTGACGATGTCCTAATCTACACAAAAGTCTCTGACGTTAATTTAGCTCAATCCTTATTTACTAATATACTCGCCAGAATTGAGACTTGGTCACTGTAGTCTGGTGCTTCACTTTCCTTAGACAAAACACATATCCTTCATGTATGTAGGCAGCAAAATTGCAACGGTATTTCACTAACCCACAACCAAACTAACCCGTTAATGTCTCGATTAAATATTGTTAAATATCTCTCGTCTAAGCATTCATTTATTCATCCGAACACACTAGTCAATGTTGTCAGAGCTTTGCTAACTTCAAAAATAGTTTATGGGCTCCCCATCTATGGCAATTGCTCCAAAAGCAGTATCAACCTTTTAAATGCACCTTACCATTGCGCAATACGGCGAAGTCTCCGGGCCTTTCCAACCTCGCCAATAAAAACGATAATGGCTGAATCTGGTTTACCAACTATTTAAAATACAATTGTAGATTCTTCGCTTCAAATTCTTGCGAAAACGGCTGAGAACACCAACCCACTACTAAATACAACTATCACGCATGCCACGAAAAAAAGAAAAAATCCAAGAATACAATCGGCTATTTCGAGATGCTTAAGTTTCGCTGCAGAAAATAATATTTTACGTAACGCAACACGCAAATTCACCACTCGACATCCTCCCTGTCTGATCAATGATAAAATACTACAGAATAAGCTTATAATTTTGTCCAAGCAAAACACACCAAGCGAAGTCTTTCAACAAACCTTTGCTGAACTGGAATCTAATTACACAAATAATGGCTGGAAGTTATTGTTTACGGATGGCTCCAAGTTCACCGATTCCACTTCGTTGGCAGTTTTCACTGCCACAGGAGAAATTATTTGCAATTGGCTTCTTCCCTCAACGAGCTCTGTATTTACCGCTGAAGGATCTGCTATCCTTCATGCAGTTAATTATGCAAAAAAGACTAAAGGAAAGTGCCTCATCTGTACAGACAGCAAATCGTGTATGTCTGCAATAACGTCTCCTTCCAATCGCAATCCCATAGAAGTTATCAGGGACGCGGTCATTGGTGCCCCTCAGACAATCCAAGTAATGTGGATCCCTGGCCATGCTGGTATTACAGGCAACCACTTTGCAGACCTCGCTGCGAAAAATGTAGCCAGGACTCCTGCCTTAACATACTACGTCTCATCCAAGCAAGACATTCTTAACCTTATTAAGCACAAAAGGCATCAAAAAAACGCAAGCGAATGGAAAACATTTAAACATCACTACGCGGTCATAAACCCAGCCAGAAATCGTATAATCTACTCGTCAACAGTTCCAACTAGCGCAATGAAGACATATACTCGATTAAGGATTGGACACTCTATCATAACACACGCCCACTAACTATCGGGTAAAAGCCAATCCATTTGCCCCCTTTGCGATGGCACCGCTTCTACCAAACACTTATTCACACTCTGTCCGATGCTTCACCCAACAGCCCACAACTCTGGCAACATTGATCTCATAAAACTACTAAGTGAACCTTCAGAAAAAAACGTGATGATTGTATATAGATTCTTAAAAACCAACGATTTGTTAAAATATATTTAAGCAACTTACATCTTTACTGACCCTTAGCAAATAGAATTTTTCACATAGTGATAATTACAAGACGGCTGAAGGCCTCGTAGCCAGTGCTGCGTTTGTGTATTTATATAATAAAACTCTTTTTGTTATATGAATTATTATAAATAAATAAATAAATAATCTTATAATGTCCGCTGTCTGCCCGTTGTATTGCAGCTTTGTGGAGCGCGCACTTGCTAGGCACTGATGGGCGCGCTGTTTTAGCTCAATAGCCAGGGTTCATATGCCGTTATGAGCGAATTGGGGGGTTGTATGCTTGAGGGTGGGTGAGGTGTTGCCTTACTCCAGGAGCCCTAGAATAATCCGAACTATGATTGTCTAGTTTTGGACTCTTCACAGCTAGATGTTTGCGTCTCTTTAGAAGGGGAGTTCGGTAAACTGATCGTCGCTAGTTTGTACTGCAAATTCAGCGAACCCCTAGAGCCTTACATGTGGTACATGTATAGGCTACTACTACTCGCGAGTAGTAGACCAATTATCCTTGGACTAGACGCGAATGCTTCGTCCTCAATGTGGTTTAGTAAGGTATCCCGGCATTCGTCTGGATACCAAAGCCACAGTCGAGGTGAGGCACTCAGCGAATGGGTGGTGGCTAATAGCCTCCACAGAGTAAATGAGCATTCGCTGGGCTTATACATGCGACGGTCCGAGAGGTGCTAGCGATATTGATGTTACCCTCATCAATCAGGCAGCTAGCAGAGCGTTTGACGTCAGGTGGGAGATAAGAGGAGGGTGGGGTCTAAGTAATCATAATTTGATTCAAATTATGGTTACTCCCAGATCCCCTCCCTCGGAGTATGTAAGTCCATTGCGGCGATGGCGTACCTCTGGTATCGACTAGAGCCAATATGGACTCTCTGTTAGGGAAGCGGTATTAGAAATACCGCTTAGTGAGTTTAAGGAATTGGGGGCTGACGATCAAATCATTCAGCTAAGTGCCTTAGTTTGGGGTGTGACTGATAGATTACTACGGAAAAACGAAAGCTACCGAGGCAAAAAACTAAAATGGTGGACGCACGAGCTAACCCTGAAGGGAGGACTGTCAGGCGTTTGAGACGGAAGTTTCAACGTGCTAGATGGTCCAATTCTGATAGGTTGCCCCAGATTCAGCATGATCTTAGTGCTGGGATGAGAAAGTACAAAGACATGCTTCTAAGAATCAAAGAAGAAGATTGGAGAAGCTTCATGTGGCAAAATAAATACAACCCCTGGGGCAGATCTATAAGATCTGCAGGGGTCGTAGAAGTAATGATATATCCTCTCTTCGTGTTGGTGACACTTTGTTATCAACATGGAGTGAGTGTGCAAAGGCTCTTCTGGTTGCGTTCTTCCCAAGGTCGGAAGCACAGGCAACTCAAGCACAAGAGGTATCTGTCCCTCCACTAGATGATGGGGAGTTGGGGTACGCTTTCGGCCTGGTTAGATCTAAACTGTCCCCAGGTCTTGATGGTTTAAACGGAAAGATCTGCAAAAGCTTGTGGAAGTCCATTCCAGAACACCTGGAGGCTATATACGATAAGTGCGTCTGGGAGGGATATTTTCCACGTGAGTGGAAAAAAGCCAGGGTTGTCCCTCTTCTTAAGTCCCCTGATAAGATCAGGAGCGATCCTCGTTCTTAGCGGGGCATCAGTATCCTTCCAGTACTTGAAAAAATGTTGGAAAGAGTAATGGTGGGACCTAACGACCGGTATGTTGTCAGATAGACAATACGGCTTCTGAAGAGGACGCCTGGATGTATGTCCAGAATGCTGTTATAGAGAATGTCAACAAATATGTTATTGGTATATTTGTTGACTTCAAGGCAGCATTAGACTACCTGATCTGAGATCGGGTAATTGAACGATTGGAGGAACTTAACTGTCCGGAAATTACTTCTTTAGAGGAGTTATTTTTCGGACAGAAAGGCCTCTATCGTTGGAATGAGTGGGAGCGTTGAGACCAGTGTGACTCGTGGCTGTCCACAGGGATTTATCTGTGGTTCATTTATATGGAAGCTCACGATGGACACCCTGCTGGCACAGCTGGAGCCACTCTGCGAATGTTCTGCATACGTGGATGACCTTCTTATTTTAGTGGAAGGTCGTTCATGTAGTCAAATAGAACGGGCGGATAGGCAATTTATAGAAATTGTCCACAATTGGGGCGTTGGTGTGGGTGTTGACAAATAAAACGGTGACAATGCTGCTGAAAGGCAAACTGTCGCCGATTCGTCCACCAATCGTCCGGGTAAATGGGGTCAGCATCAGGTATGTGACGCAGGTCAAATATCTGGGGCAGACCATGAGTGAGAGATTGAGTTTCACTCCACATTTAGCAATTGTGAAGGAGTGACTGCAGGCAAGCGTGGGCAAAATACGACGCATTTTGAGAAGTGATTGGGGTTTCGGACAACGTGCTGTTCGCACCATATATCGTGGCTTGTTTGTGGCCTGTGTCACTTACGGAGCGGCGGATGGTGGGAAACAGCCACGACAGTCTTGGGGCGTTAAAAGCTCCTCTCAATACAGCGTTTTACTATGCTTGCTTGCTTACCTGTATGTCGCGCCGTCTCAACGGATGCAATGCAGGTGCTATTAGGAGCTCCCCCGCTTGATCTGAATGCCATACAGCGAGCTGTTGCATTCACGTTAAGGAGGGGTCTGAGTGTGTCATTGTTCCAGAATGATTGGATTTCTGACAATGATGCAGAGCGGGAGAAATAATTAAGAATAAGTGGCAAAACCG
The DNA here is from genome assembly GCF_016617805.1 of Bactrocera tryoni. Classification (NCBI taxonomy): domain Eukaryota; kingdom Metazoa; phylum Arthropoda; class Insecta; order Diptera; family Tephritidae; genus Bactrocera; species Bactrocera tryoni. The sequence goes on from NC_052503.1 coordinate 53,434,988, forward strand.
TTGAACCAATAGAAGTAACGGTCGAGTGACTTACCAATACATCCAGGATGTCAGCTTTGTGGAAGGGAACCCCTACTTCAGATTCTGTCTGAGCTCGGGCTTCCTACTTACGGGACATGGGCCTCTGAATGCATTCTTGCATAGGAGGAATCTATCAGAAACACCCGAATGTGTGTGTGGAGCACGCAATGAGAATTGGGTACAAGTCATTGCAGAATGCGCAATGTACTTAGATATCAGGAGCTTTATAAATGGACGGCTAGATGTGAGCAGTGTGATCTGCACTAGCTGGAATGCCGAACCGTTAGGGACGTTTGAAAGGTTTGCGCGTGAGTTATTTAGGCGGCGAAGACAATTAGCTGAAACGTTATATACATACATATATACGTAAATATAAGCAATCTGTCTTATCGGAACGACAAACTGCGATGTTGTTCCGCTGCTGTCTCGACAATGACTAAATTAAAGAGCTTGAATGCACCTGTTATATAATTTCGTACAGCATTGTTCACTGCAATCAATGAAATGCATGCATTTTTATTTTTAATTTTTTACATATTTTATCAATATTCAATCTTTGCTCTTTTTATTATTTACATTTTTTTATCTATTTATTATTCAACATAATGACTTGAAGTTTCCCGAATTCCACTGCTAAAGTTGAGTCTGAACGTTTTGTTTCTTGCTGGTTATGGGACGGGCTTGTCGCTCTTAAATGTGCTGATGTGACAGGCTGGATGTTGGATTCTATTCTTGATAGTAAGGCTTTGCGCTAGACTTGCATAAAATTTACACTGAAAAAATTTGCCTATTTAAAGTCTTTAGGCAGGCGGGCAATAATTTCAAGGAAACCGGCCGTGAACTTGAAAATCTTACGGAAAAATTTAGGCATTATGGAATGTGGTATCAGTCAATTAAATGCCTTAACAATCAAGAAGATGATCCGAAATTTTCCTCCAAACGTAAACGTCCGTCGGAGAAGAGACCACCGCATCTTCCTTGAAAATAATAGTCTCTGCCAACATTGGCCTTATTAATCTTTCTTCCTCTTGTCCTCAAGACAACTTTTCGCCATGATCAAAATACAGGAAATTTGTAACTGAAATTGGAAAGCGAAAAACTTCTTGCTGGATCCAAATTTTACAATATAATTTGCCTTTGCCATCTATTGGCTATGAAATGAAAAACGATTTCCAAATAAAGTTAAGCACAAATGATGTCAAGATCATGTGATAAGGCGGATAATAGGCTGATTAAAAAAAAAAAAATTTTGTTTGGACACCTCTAAGAAAGCCTCTCCAAGCATGAGTTCTTAATTGTAACGGGAAGGTCCTCCTACATACAGTTTTCTATATTTTCTTATTATCAGAAAATTTATATCTCGCTTCCAACTACTTGAAAAAATATTTGTAGGATTTGTAGGAACTTGAATGTGCCACAAAAAAGGTTTCTTATGACTTTTTCGTAAACCCAACCGTTTAAGAGATGTTAACAATTAAAGTTTGATTATTTTTGGAAAAATTTTTTATTTCTTATGAATTTTATAACTCTATGAAAAAAAATTATTATGAATGATGAAACTTATAGTTTCGTGGGAAATTTACTGCTTCATAAAAATGGTCTCCTATAATTTTTTGATTAAGTTAAGCGTTTACGAGATATTCATCGTCAAACATCAATGCATATCAATTTTTCTAGTTTTTGGTCAATAATTCAAGAAATTTCAATTTATTTTGCGAGTTTAAGGGAAATTTACAGAAATTTGAGTTTCTATGAATAGAAATATGTTATGAACTATTTTTTTATTTTTATATTCACTAACTAATGCAACTGCTCGTTCTGCTGAATCATTAACATCTTTCAATTGGTTAAAGCGTTCTTTACTTTCAATGTAACTGTTATTAGTAGGCCACGATTCAATATCTTTATCAAGGAAGTCATACGGTAAATCAAAGATTTTAAAGAGATTTACTTTAGAAAGAGATAGACTTTTAAGAAACCAAGTCACTCAGACTTTTCTGCTTTAATGAATTCAAATAGTTTTTATCAATTATAAATTTTTTAGCTTTAGAATCTGTACCGTTATGAGTACTAACAGCTCCAACAATATTGTTTTTTAGTTCCAATGGAACTGTATCGTCAAATAATGATAAAATGGCAAGTTCATCACTTAAATACCATAAATGCAAAATCATTTTTTCACAAGTTGCTGAAGAAATCAATGGATTGATATTTTTGTACTCGAATAAATTTTTCAAAAACTGCAAGTCATGATTAGGAGCAGTTGTTGCAGAAGTTGATGAAAACCAAGCTTTTAAATAAAGTGTAACTATAAATATACAAATTTGACGAAGACCGTGCAATTCTTTATTAGAAAGTTTAAATTCATTTCTGAATAGAAACATTTTTAAGGGGCACACCTACTAGTGTAAAGGAATTTTTATTAAAAAAATACTTTATCAATTATTTCAAAGTTTTAAGAATATACATATTTATGCATGTATTAAGAATATACAGTGAAATTTTTGAAGAAAAATATTAAATATTTTTTAAGTTATAGTCGATCTCCAATGGCGCGAAAAAAGGTCCTTCACTGCTGCAGTGATTCTGGCCTTCTCCGTGGATGAAATCTAAAAGCAAAATTCTCGTTAAACTAGATAATATTGTCTGTACAATGACCTACGATAAAAAAAAAATCAAAAATTGAAAATATGGCGGCGTTTTAAAAAAAAAAGTCGAATTTTATCCAAAATATTGGTCGTTTTTGGCCTGCCAAAATTCGATTTTTTGATCGTATGAAAAATCGATAGGTCATTGTACGGAGAACTATATATAGAATATGTAAAAAAAAATCGATAGTGATCGGATCATTTGTTTTTGAGTAATCACTGCAGCAAATTCGGAAAATGCTGTTTCGAGAAAAACGCATTTAAAGATAAAATGATCGTTTTCACTGTTATACGTAAATGGTTTAAAATCATACTTACTTACAGCTAACCTGCTATTCCACAGCCATATAATTCACCTTCCTCTTCTTCGAAAAGGGCTTGTTCAGCTGAAGAAGCTTTTCTTCGAGATGATCGACCTTCTTTTGAAGAAGCCCTTTGACGATGATCAGCGGTTCGTACTCACGTCTCGTCCTTAAGAGCCGCAAAATCTCTTGCTGCAGGTCCAGCTATCACTCCCATTACATTGAATATCTGCAAAATTGATGAATAACCGTCATTAAATACTGCAGTTGCAAAATTATTTGACAATTCAATAGTTTTGAAGCCATTATGAAGATGCTTGGGTGAAAAGTGCCAAAGTAAACCGTTGTAGCTCTCATTGTTGTTCTGAGTATTGTTACCTTTACATTTATCAAGCAATTCATATCGATGTAAGTCTTCATAAATAGGGTTTGTAGCTTCTTGTACTTCTGGATCCAGTGGGAGGTAATCTCGTTTAAATGTACTAGTGATTCCTTCAGCTTCCGCGCACCAACTTTCAGCGCCTTCTGGATAATTTTTATGATTTGGTTTCTTGTCAGTTGAACAGAAATGATAAAATGTTGCCTAGATTGCTTTATACATTTCATCTTCATTATCTTGATTCCTTGTAATTGCCAAACCCTAATATTTTTGGAGTTTATTTATTAAATTTACAGTTAACTTTTGTGATGTTTTACTTTTTCCTCCTAATTTCTGATTAGTTTTCTTTACATTTCGGCAACGTGTTCCCATTGTTTTTTTCACATGTAGATAACATTCCAATTTAGAAACAGGGATATCATAAGGATTCAAATCTATAAGTCCTTTGTGGGTGGCACTATCACCATCACCAGTGTAGCGGGTATATTTTACACCATATTTACTAATGGAACGACCAAACATGTCTTTTACACTATCCACTTCCATTTTTGAGGCAGATAGCCGCTAATGATAGCCATTCCTCATAAGCTTCAGATTCGCTATATTTTTTTTTCTCCCAAAAAACACAACTCTGAAAATATGTAGATTTTACGCATGAATCAAGAATTTTCTTGCTGTATTTTCCTGCCAGCGTAACTACTCCAAAACGGGAAGTACGGCCACGTTTTTTTTTAGGTACCGTCATTTTTAGCTTGCTGCATGCTGAGCTTACAAACTGTTTCGGCTGCAATCTGTAAATTCGTAAAACATCCCGCAAAAGTTTGGTCGTAAAATTTGCAAGCTAGATCCATTAATCCCATTTATTCCGATGCCCAATAGACTCATCACAGCAACAATAGTTCTATTTACTTCAAATGCGTTATCAATCATTGGTTCAGAAATGATTTGAATATGAAGATTGACCTCTCATTTTCAAAAAAATAATACGTGCAAAATTATGAAGTGCTCGATACAACGATCACAATGAGACTACATAAATGTGCCTGGCTCCGAAAATATTTTATGTGGCAGTAAAAGAGAAATTTCTAGAAATTTCTAGAAATGATCATAATGATATATTTTAGTATACCTGAAAGCTAACAATAAAAACCGGAATAGTGTTATAGGGCTGGAAGGGACAGTAGACTTTGAACAATACCTCAGGTACGTCTCGTAGCTAATGAGACTCTCTGCTCTTTAAATTGCTATAACTCCAAAACTATTTGAGATATCGATTTGAAATTTTAATATGTTATCTCTAAAGGTGTAATCTACCAAAATATGAAAAAACTCGATTCTTGTGAAATTTCACGACAGGTGTGCCCCTTAAACTGTAAATTGCCTTCGCCATCCACCTAACATGATGAATTGCACCAGGACGTTTGAAAGAAATTTCTTCATGAGGCATTTCTCCAAGAAAAATCAACGACAATTCCAATAATTCTTTATAGCCATCACGGGGTTGTAGTAACTATCAAAAACAATTAAAAATTTGACAGAAACAAAAAAATTTTTATTCTTAAAATTGCAGTAGGTATGATACCTGTAAGGATTGTGCAATTAAACTACATAGATATTTCATTTTTTTTTGTCCGAAATGATATCAGCATACAATAGTATCTTCAATTCTAGGTTTTTAATTAGTTTTATTTATTACATCCCATGATTTTTTAAACCTTCTGAACATTGGTACGTTTGGCCCAGATGACACAGGAGGTATATTCAATTGCACTTCTCAATATGATCTCAAAAATGTGGTGACGACAGATTAACTCTCTTTCCAAAGTCTTTTCAATCGCCTTACATGTACCGTTATGAATTCCTGTATAAAGAAAATAGATAACTATCGTTAAAAATAATATCTTAAACAAATTGTAAATTATATTTAAAATCCAAATGAGTAAATAATTCTCAATAATTTCAAAAGTGAAGTTCAGTAAGCAATAAAAATTAAACTAGAACGTTAATAATTCAATATTTTTTAGATTAAATTATCATTGATAAGTTACCTGTATTAACTGCCGTCGTGTCAAAACACATCGCCTTAACATAATTAATAATACCCCATTCACTCATTGTCGATAAAATGGCTGATGTTTGACTGTCTGCCGTCACAGAATTATTTTTTGCAACCCCATGTAATTGTTCGGTACCAAATTCAGTTAAAATAACTGGTAGCTGTTCCACAGATTTTGATCCAACAAGGTCATTCAGCATTTTTCCGTCCCAATGCACAACGTATTTATCGTGTGTTTTAAAGTTGTCTTTAAGCCCTTTAGCAATGTTTTTTCTTTGAAGCATATGAGCTCGTTGAATTGAACTACAACTGAGCGTTGTATCTTCAATTTGAATACCTACCGCTAATAAAACCGGGGCAATAATAAACATCTCATTTCTACTGCTAAAATTAACTCGGCCGAATCCAAAAATGACTTCAGGAGTAAAGACATCAAGTTTTGCTCGTTTTGTCGGAAATGGAGGTTCATATTCTGAGTCAGATCCAATCTTTCAAACTTTGTAACTCCACTTAATGTATAGTATATGTAGAGAACGACTCTGATTTTTCATTTGGAACAATCGCATGACCGGTAGACGGTTGATCTAAGTCTGGAATAAGATCTGTTTTATAAATTAAACGATGGAAATGTATAGAATTTATTTATTTTCATGACAAATTATTAAGAAAAGACTCCAAAAATTGTTTTGTCAAATGTCATCTAGTCATCTATGAAAAGTTACATTACTACCTGACTTTATAATAATTAAATATCTCAGATACTTAATACTCTCATCTATTTCCATCATAGTTGTGTTTAAGTTTGATACAGGTACATTATTAGAAAGAATCTCTTTATGGGTTCCGGATTTTTGATCCAAATACAATTTTCTAATATTATGATCAAGCACTTGTAAGGATTTTTCGCTCACAATGTCGAATAAATGTTCGAGATCAGTCGGAAATTTCTTTTCCTTTTGGTTTTGCACTGAATTTTTTGGCTGGAAGAATAGCGGAAATCCGCCCCAATTTTCCAGCCGAAGCAGCCGTTTTAGCTAACGAGCGCGACACTTTACGCCATGCCGATCCCGGGGATCCCCGAATAAGGGATCTCAATTTCGAGATTCGGCATATGTTAAATCATCATAAGCGGACGAAATGGAGGGAGCACCTTAAGTCCTGCAACCTCTCCACCGGTGTGAGTAAACTTTGGGCTACTGTCAAAGCTTTGTCTAACCCGAAGAGACATGACGACCGAGTTGAAGTTCAATTCAATGGTCATGCTTCTTCGGAAGTGCGCGAGCTATTTTAGCCGCCAGTTTACACTGCACCCTTCCGTAGACAAAGCTAAACGATGTGTTAACCGACGGTAGCGCAAAGTGCCAAACGACTGCGCGCCAATTACTTTCACCGATGAGAAGGTTCAGAATGTCATCAACAAATCAAAATCCTCTAAATCCATTGGCCCGTATGGAGTTAACATGCTAATGCTAAAGCATCTAGGATCGACGGGAGTAAGTTATCTCACGAAGGTCCTCAACCTGTCGCTGACCACTCTTCAAATACCCGATGTGTGGAAAGTCGGAAGAGTGGTCCCACTACTGAAACCTGGGAAACACGCCAACAAAGGGGAATCTTATCGTCCGATAACTCTCCTCTCCCCAGTAGTGAAGACACCACCTGAGCCTAGCCAGCCACCAGCATGGATTCCGAAAAGTGCACAGCACCACCACAGCACTTAGCGTCATAAACGCTCAGATAGTTCGTGGCCTCAACCGGTAACCACCCTGTGAGAGAACGGTCCTCGTAGCGTTGGACTTGTCAAAAACTTTAAACACAGTCAACCACACAACGCTACTGCAGGACATTGAAGAAACTACGCTTCGTCCAGGACTGAAGAGGTGGACCATGAACTACATACCTGAACGGTAGTCAATCATCCGTACTATTTCGAGGTGAAACATCTAAAATGAGAAGAATTAAACAGGGGGTTTCGCAGGGTGGTGTCCTCTCCCCGTACTGTTTAACTTCTACATATCGAAACTCCCGCAGCCACCAGAGGGGGTTTCCATAACCTCGTACGCAGATGATTGCACGATATTGACGTCAGGCAATGGAATCGATGGCATGTGTTCGAAAGTAAACTACTACCTCTCCGACTTTTCTCGTTTCCTCACTGCACGGAACCTCACACTTTCCCCCACCAAATCCACAGCGACCATTTTTACGAACTGGATGAAGGAGTATAGACTTGAACTTAATATTGCAGTCGATGGCGACAAAATTCCGACTGTCAATAACCCTAAAATTTTAGATGTAACCTTTGATAGTCTATGCTCCTTCACTCCCCATACGACCGCGATTATCGCCAGGGTACAGAGTCGCAACAAAATCCTCAAGTCGCTAGCCGGCAGCACATGGGGAAAAGACAAAGAAACGTTGTTGGCAACATACAATGCAATCGGCCTGCCGGTCCTTAATTACGCAGCTCCCATATGGTCGCCTGGATGCAGTGGCACGCAGATGAGGAAACTTTAGACCTGTCAAAATACTGCACTCCGGACCCCGACGTGATGTCTTTTGATGTCTCCTATCGAACACCTTCATAGTGAGACGCTTACGCTCCCAGTTAAGGAGCATAATGAACTCCTCTTCAAGCAGTTCCTGCTTTTCGTAGAAATCACCCTTCCATCTGCATCTGCTTGGAGCGGAACCGCCTCCTAGGAGCATCAAGAGGTCTTTCCTTCACTACGTCGACGACGTCGTACAGTACGCCGACCGGACTTCGGACGCAACTGACTTTCGACAGCTACTGACCGTTATTTACAGTGGAGCCATTAACACCTTCACCGTTTCCCTTCCCGTGAATGGCGTTCTTGGAGTCAAACCACCACCCATAGCAGACGAAGAGCTCCAGCTGCCGCGAGAAACGCGAGTGACCCTAGCGCAACTTCGTTCTAGATATTGTAGCAGGTTAAACTCCTACTTATTCAGAATAGACCCTCACATACTCAATGTATGTCCTGCATGCAACGAGTCTTCGCATGAAACGGACCACCTCTTTGCATGCCCCACCAACCCCACCCATCTAACACCCTTTTCCCTTTGGTCCGACCCCGTAGAAACACCACGTTTCCTGGGCCTCCCGTTAGATGACGTCGACGACAACACAGATAACTCTCACCATCCTAACGGGGATTGATAACCGTTATAACAATAACAACAACTGCAATAAAAACCTGGTAGAGAAGGACCTGGCTTCGCTTGGAATCCCTAATTGGCGTCAAACAGCGACAAGGAGGAACGACTGGCGCGCTGTTGTAGACCCGGCTACAACCTCATAAGCTGGTCTACCTACACCAATAAAGGAAAAGAGGAACAGAAAAGTGAAGCAAAGGGAGGTTCAGGGGGGGTCAAGCTTTTGTTATAGCATCTGATGTTGCGACAAACTATGTAATATGTATCACTAACTGAGACTAGATAAACTCCGAAAAAGTTACAGTTGATAGTTAAAAACGCAACAGGTATACATATAATAAAGGATTAAGTGAAACAGTACTCAAATATTTTCAATATAAAAGAAAAAAATCTATTAAATTAATCAGTTTCCAGTTGTCTCCGCTGAGGGTCCTACAAATTGTCCATCAAATTTGGGGTGCCACATATAGCAAACTTGTCGTTTCTGCTTGAAGCTCATATGTCGCTAGACGTCGAGAGATTACTGCAAAAAATTTCGTCTTAGTTGGAATATATATCTCATTGACAAGTTATCTTAATCGGATCCAGTACTTAGGGACCTGAAGGAATTAATACAGCAAAAGCCCTGACAACGAGTTTAATTTTATGATTTCTCGATCACCAGCACCTCAATTATTATTTCAAAATGTGCGGAGGAAATGCGGAAATAAGATATGCAAATTTTTTTTCAAGTCGTAAAGGTTTAGAATCTATTTTGTTTAAATGTTTCAAAATAACACCCAGCTTCTATGTAGAATTTCAGCTCTTTTCATCGGGGTTTTAAGTGCAAAACTCCGTGAAGTCTTAACCACTGAGTTTTACAGTCAAAATGTCTTAATTTTGGAGATTTCAACATTTGTCTAAAGTCTACAGTCTACAGTGCTATTACTTATGACACAGTGTATAGCTGTAATAAAAGCAGAAGAAAGCAGTTGTGTCTCTACTTCGAACTAAAGATTTGAAAGTTAGTACACCATTTTTTCAAAACTATATGAAAATAAACGTGTACTAGGGATTACAATTGAACCTTGATACATGTTCTTCGAGGTATGGCTTTTTATGAAGAGGATATATGTACTATAAGTAATGGGGAATGTGTAAAAAAGGAGAACGTGAGGAATAGGAAAAAGAGATATCCGATTTGAGTATTGAAGTAAATATAAGCAATTTGCCTTATCGGAACGACAAACTGCGATGTTGTTCCGCTGCTGTCTCGACAACGACTAAACTAAAGAGCTTGAATATACCTCTTATGCAGGTATAAGTTCGCACAGCATTGTTCACTGCAATAAATAAATTGTATGCATTTTTATTTTTAATTTTTGTAATTTTTATTATACATATTTTATCAATATTTTAATTTTATTATTTTTATTTATTTTTTTATTATTTAATTTTTTTTTTCTATTTATTATTCAACATAATGACTTGCAATTTCCCGAATTGTACTGTTAAAATTGAGTCTGAACGTTTTGTTTCTTGCTGGCTATGGGACGGGCTTGTCGATCTTAAATGTGCTGGTGTGACAGGCTGGATGTTGGATTCTATTCTTGATAGTAAGGCTTTGCGCTGGACTTGCATAAAATTTACACTGAAAAAATTTGCCTATTTAAAGTCTTTAGGCAGGCGGGCAACAATTTCAAGGAAACCGGCCGTGAACTTGAAAACCTTACGGAAAAATTTAGGCATTATGGAATGTGGTTTCAGTCAATTAAATGCCTTAATAATCAAGAAGATGATCCGAAATTTTCCTCCAAACGTCCGTCGGAGAAGAGACCATCGCATCTTCCTTGAAAATAATAGTCTCTCCCAACATTGGCCTTATTAATCTTTTTTCCTCTTGTCCTCAAGACAAGTTTTCGCCATTACTTGATCGAAATACAGGAAATTTGTAATTGAAAATGTAAAGCGAAAAACTTCTTGCTGGATGCAAAAAATTGCTGGCTATGAAAAGAGTAACGATATACAAATAAAGCTAAGCACAAATGATGCCAAGATCATGTGATAAGGGGGATACACTTCTTTCCTTAGACTTGGACTCTTCGGAATGTTTGTTGCCTGGTGTAAGCGCTCTTGACCGTCTAGGGTTTAGCAGGTATTTTTTGGGATTCATATGTAAATATTTTCATCGATAGGCATTATAATGTCGAGAACGAGGTCAGGCCAAAGACTTCCCAAGTACTACTCTGGCTTAGTTTAATTTTATTTTACGTGGACGTCTCTTTAAAAACGGTATTATAGCAGTGGATTATCACAATTTATAATAAATGAAGTTCTTCTTCAAAAACCTTGTTTCCTTTCTTTACTTACTTTTTTTTTAAATTTTGAAGGATTGTTGTTGAACTTATGAAACAGTGTGAAACTCCATTTCCAGACAGGACATTGTATATAGTAATGTTATCCTCCTCTGATACTTACCCATGTATCCAATTCACTCACTTACATGTTTACTCAGTTACTCACTCTCTCAATCTCGTAATATATACATACCTATATATATTAGGTTGTCAAAAAAGTCTTGCGGTATTTTGGCTAGTTGGCGCTGAAAGCGCGTAGTTCTAGTTTTATTCGTCGCATCGGGTCATGCTATACCTTTTTGGAATGCCCATTTCACGGGCTAAAACGTGTTTGATTGATTGTCGTTTCTTTTGAGTCGTTCGTGAGTTATAGTGTCGCAAACATGGAGCAAAATAAAGAGAAAATACGGCATATTTTACAGTACTACTACGATAAAGGCAAAAATGCATCTCAAGCCACCAATAAAATTTGTGCAGTTTTATTTCCACCGCACAACGATGGTTTCAACGTTTTCGTTCTGGTGTAGAGGTGGTCGAAGATGCGCCACGCTCCGGAAGGCCTGTCGTCGAAAATTGCGATAAAATCACTGAAATGGTCGAAAGAGACCGGCATAGTAGCAGCCGTAGCATCGGTCAAGAGCTGGCCATGAGTCATCAAAAATTCATTTCAATTTCAATAAAAAAAAATTCAATAAAAATACCGCAAGACTTTTTTGACAACCCATTACTTAAAAGTACCCTTAAAGAATTTGCTAGAATAAGTGCTCGTTATATAAGGAAGGAGTAATGAAATGGTTGAAGTTAGAGGAAAACCAAATGATGTATAGCTTTTACTGAAGTTGTTGCTTTTATCGACCATTTAAAAAAAAATCCATTTCGATTAAATTCAAGTCCGTTACATATTGTAGAATTCAATATAAAAAAATCAAATAAGGAAAAATTCAATATAACTTTTCAAAATTTATAAAGCCAAGGCCAACGACTCGTATAAATATTGCTTGCGATACTCAACGACGACCAAATAAATTGACATTTGCCAACAAAAATAAAAATATATATATATAATAATAATAATAGTATTCCAAACTAAGTATGCTTGAAGAATAATAACTTATGGAAATTGCTTTTGCATATAGTAGAAATTCGGGCGCAGAATATTTTGTGCTTAAAATAAGCCTGCTGTGTATTAAGCAAAAGCAGAGAGAAAATACGAATGAATCAAAATAGATTAATACCAAATATGATATCTGGAAATAAATATATGTTTATTTGAATATTTATTCTAAATAAAATATATGCAGTGCACGAATTCGATAATCCGGGTGCAATTGAGAAAATATTGCAGCTTCAGCAAAGTAATGGAAGAATGTCAGCAGAAATTTTAGAAATATACACGATTGCATTCATACGTAATGCACACGTGTGTTAGCCTACTTAAGGGAGCAAAGCGCTGCCTTGCTCCTACTTCGAATACCGTTGTATCAGCTGCAAGTGGATGCAGGAAAAGCTTGCAATAATACGAAAAATATTGTCCGCAGCATTGTTAAGCTACTTTGCCAAAGATAATGCTTGCTTTGTAGACTAGTATGTTATTACTGTTGATTTGTGCAACTATGCAGAGAACGCCCATAAGTATGCTAATATAATTTGAAAGTTATATACCTGTACTTGCATTGCTCAGAAAAACATTTTAAAATAATAGAAAATATTGTATGCACAGAAGGTTTGTGCGCTGTCGATGGATATTAATTTCAATAACATTGTTGACACCCCTGAAGTCCGGGTAAAGTTTTATGCATGTACGCAAACAAGCGGAAATGCAAATAACTGTTGTTGAAAGTTGTGATATTGGTAGAGAAAAACTCAGTCTGTGTATGCACCAGGTGGTTTATTACCTTCATGCTTACACGAAGTGCAAATATATTTCGTTATTGCACAATATTTGTATTGGAAAGTTTTTAGGTTTTATGGAAAATTGCAGTTGATCAAGTTTGAATAAAAGTTAGAACTCATACTCTTTGATTTATCATGTACAAGGGAAACACTATCTCTTCACTAAGGAGAAGAAAGAGTAAGCGGTGGCGTTGCTTATGAACAGAAACAGGTGGGGAAACATGAAATATCTGCCCAAACCCGTAATTGGCATGTTATCAAAGGTTTTAAAGAAGCCACTATACATTGGTACACTTGATAATCAACCTTAATTATGCTTGGATACTGGGGAGAGACATTTTTTTGTCTTAATAATTTCGAGAGAGGAAGTCTTTAAGTTTCATTTATCATATGCTCTGACTGACGCTTATGTTTTGCGTATGTTTTTATATCTAGTGCTTGTATCAATATTGGATCTGCATACAAAATTACGGAACCACCTTTCCATCTTTTACCATTTGCTGCACATTTCGCAGTATCAACAACTTCTCTTATTGCGTCAATGGTGGACCACTTTTTTATAAAGCCATATTATATCTCTGATAAGCCGCCTTCTTTTTGGCTGAAGGTTCTTTTTTAGTTTTGGATGTAGAACCAAACGCAGTACCTTCCACGGGTTGGGGAATACCTCCTCTATTATACACGCGTTGTGCATTTTGACGCACAAGCTGGGTCTTAGAGTCATTGCTTCTTTTAGTGCTCTATTTGTTATCTAATATAATTAATTCCAGGTGCCTTGGTGTTTTTAATTTTTTTCGCAATTGTTAATATTTCACCTTCCGTTAATAATAGGGGTGACTCGACATACATATTTTGTACGCAGTTCCCCAGGTGTCTATACTCACTTCTTCACAAAGTTTTTCAAAGCACGATCTTTTACTACGAACAATGGCTATTTTCAGGAGCTTTTTTTTGGCTTTTAAAAGTTTCTCTGAGGCAGCCTTTGTTCTCACCATCCTGGTTGCGATGTCTAGCTGAGTGGCAGAGCTTTCTCAGCGTGGTAGTTTCTTCGTTCCACCAGTGTTCTACCCTGCCTTTCTAAAATATTTGAAAAAGTGTTACTATCAAAGATGTCTCCTTTCCTCCACGAAAACAATATAACACCAACGCACCAATTCGGGTTTCGTGGAAAACATAGCACGATAGAGCAAGTAAATAGAATTACTAACGAAATAAGAAAAGCATTTGAGCACAGAGAGTACTGCTCAGCTTTATTTTCAGATGTAGCTCAGGCGTTTGATAAGGTGTGGCACGAAGGCTTTTTATATAAGATTAAAAACATTCTACCTTTAGAATTGTATAAGACATTGGACTCTTATTTAAAAAAATAGACAATTTATGGTAAAAGTGGGAGATTTCATATCTGACTAACGACAGATAAGAGCTGGTGTACCACAGGGCAGTGTTCTAGGCCCAACTCTATACATTATATATAGTGCAGATCTTCCTACAACTAATAATATATTGACCTCAACTTTTGCGGATGGCACAGCTTTAGTGAGCCGTAACAAATGCCACATAATAGCATCAAGAATATTAGCCGAGCACTTAAGGTCTGTCGAATAATGGCTAGCCAACTGGCGTATAAATGTGAATGAACAGAAATGTAAGCATGTTACGTTTTCGCTGGGATCAAAAATGTGTCCGGCAGTAAAAATGAACAATATTTTAGTACCCCAAGCAAACGAAGTAACTTACCTTGGTATTCACCTAGATAGAAGACTTACGTGGAGAAAACACATATCTAGTAAAATAACTTGCATGAAGATAAGAGCTGAAAATTTAAATTGGCTTTTAAATAAAAACTCCAAACTTAGCCTAGACAATAAAGTGCTTTTATATAATGCGGTCATAAAGCCGATTTGGATGTATGTCATTCAACTGTGGGGTACGACCTGTGCAACTAATACTGATATAATACAAAGGTTCCTATCAAAAATGCTTAGAACAATCACGTGTTCACCATGGTACATGCGTAACGAAAATATCCATAAAGACCTTGGAATTTCTATGGTAAAGAAAAAAGTAGAAGACAGCAGAATTAAATATATATCTAAACTCCGGCGAAAGCTCGGCCGGCGCTGGGCAACCATCGATGCATGCGCTGTCGCAAAAGCCTTCTGGCCTAAGATCGATCCCAAGAGATCGGGTCATATTTTTGTCCACAGTAAGGCTAGCCTTTCCCTAGTTGTGGGACTTTTAACAGGCCCTATTAGAAGGGTGTTTGGATGAAGATGAGGTGGAAACAACTAAACACTTCCTTCTTGACTGTGCCGCGTATGGGAGGTCAAGAGTTAAACACTTGGGAGCGCATTTCTTCAGACATCGCTTGTTTAAATTTATGTATAGTCGTTCATTTACGATCTCTCTAGATCAACCATCTAACCTAAGCACCCAAATCACCTTAATCCGTATGTAACTCAATCCCAAAGACAATGAGTCTCGACATCCCTTCTAGCTCTAGCTCAAGGCTAGTCTAAGTGATGCTGAATGGTCAGTAAATAAGATAAATTACAAAGAAAGTAAATATTGTAACTTTTATTTTTCGTCATTTGTATGAGACTCAGTAGTTCCAGGTTTTGAGAGACATAACGCTCAGTCAAATATCATGTCTCCCTGCTTTAGGGAAACGTAATTGGTTCCATAGGTCGGTTGACGGCGAGCACTTAAACTATAAATAAACTTTAAACTATATTAGGCTAATTTTCTTTTCAATGATCTCCAGTCAGTTCCATTCAACAACTCGCTGAACCGGAAAGCTTAAGGCTCGTAGTGATTATTGTTGGTTGTAAATTTCTGTAGAAGATCAGAAAATTCATATTGAATTAAATATTTTTCAATCCACGCAGAATAAACAATGGTCATTATAATCTCTGCGCAATCCTTAATGTTTCCACATCTCACGCACTTTCAATTAAGTCTCCCATCACTGTAGCGATTCGCACTTTATTGCTGGCCTCGCTGATTGGTAATTTGAAGATTCGAAGAAGACACTTCTGCAATAAAGCATATATACGCACACAGGACGGACGACCATATTAAATAGCATGACGTTTGACATGGGAAACGAAAGAGAATAAAAATAATACGAAGAAAACGAGCAATAATTGCCACAAGAGTCAAAGGTGAGCTTTCGCAGCGGATGACAATAAAAACGCTGCGCCCAGCAGGTGAACTCTGCGCCGTCTGACGCTGCACGCTGTGCGAGCCGTTAAAGCAAAGCGAACGCGTCGGAATTCGGAAGGCGGAAGTTGTGAAAGTGAAACGAATCGTATTGCCTCGTAAAGCAAAGGCATTGCAAAGGAACTGCAATTACCGCGGCAGCATGCGGGGGCACGACACAAAGATTTGAAAGGAAATGACTGCGAATTGCAGCAAATTGCAGCGACTTCAAAGTGATTCTGTGTAAACGCGTACGCATCCACACATAGCATATTTACCCTCGTATAAAAGTGCAATTTCATGCCAATTTTCGGTATGTTTGGCGAATTGACTACGTTTACTTCTCAGGTTAGACCCAAAGAGAGTGAGTGATGGACTGAAGGTGATTGAAACGGCTTAATTTGGTGTTGTAGCTTGTAAGAACGGTCGATGTGGCCGTTTTCTAAAGGAAGGATCGATCTTTGTTCAGGATCTGGATTCAAGCTCGATTAATGTCAAACCTTCTTATTTTCGATTGCGGACTCTTCCTGACAAGCAACGCGAGTTCCCGAACTTTTTCCTGTGCTGGCACGCTTTTGCTAAAGTTGTAACTACGTTCTGATATAAGTGAAGAGGTGAAACGTTTTTACGGAGACTTCCCACGAAAACATAATAGCATCTGGATGGTGACAACGTTGAGTCCTTTGAATATTTTTTTTGCGTTTTTTTCATAAATTTTATCACATTGCTTATTTAAAATTTCTTCGACATTTTTTATTCATACTGACTGGCACTAAAAAAGTCGCCTAATTTGCTTCAAGTGCGTTATCGGAAGATTTCCAGTTGACCCGCTATCTTGTAGATATTATCTCGAGTAGGCCTTGACTTTGATCTGGTCATTGATATAATTTTAAGTTTTCTAAGGGGATATCTACGAATGGATTCGCGAACTGTTTTTATGGCTAAATTGGTTCAAACTACGTGAGAGCGACCACTTATTTTTTTGCCAACAACTGTAGAAGTTTAGTTTTAATATTTTTAAAATATAAAGTTCTTAAAGACACCTGCGAATTTCACTTGTCACAAGTGAAAACAAAAGCAAAAATCCATAAATTGTTCTTCGAATTGTTTCCGCATTCATCTTATTCTCTGCATCTGTCCCCAGGGAACCATTTTCTGTTCTCAGATCTCACGGGAAAGAAACTTTCGGTAAATGAAGAGGTGATCGCCGAAACTATTTTTAAGCAAAGGACAAATCGTACAAGAAAAGGTTGGAGGGAAGGAAGTCAGTGTACCACCCAAGCGAGCTAACCGAGTTAACAACAGCACGTCAGTCGTTTCTTCTGTTCGAAAGCTGGCGCAAATTGGAAATTCTAAGCGAAACCAGGTTCTTATCCACTTGGTCTTTCCAACGGAGTGGATATCTTTCTCTTCCTCCGCTTCCCCCGGCGGGTACTGCGTCGAATACTTTCAGAGCTGGAGTGTTTTCGTCCATCCGAACAACATGACCTGGTCGGCGTAGCCGCTGTCTTTTAATTCGCTGAACTATATCAATGTCGTCGTAAATCTCGTACAGCTCATCGTTCCATCGAATCTACTTCTCAATTGCCTATTCAGTCCGAAGTAGCATCTGTTGGCAAGAGATATTCTGCGCAGGATTTCGAGGGTGAAATTGCTGGTGTTTAGTCTGGTTCCAAGATAGACGAAATTAGCTACAACTTCGAAGTTATGACTGTCAACAGTGACAGTGTCCTCCGCTTCGACATGATACTCCTCATCCTTCCAGCTATTGCTTTGTCTTTTGCGAAAACCAATGGTTCCACAGTTACCTTATGCTGAGTTACTTATGAGTGCTCTCAGAGAGCAGGAGTGCAAGCCGGGTAGAAAATCGTTCAGCTGTCGTTTGTGATTGCAGCTTCTCGACGTGGAGCCTTCCTTGTGTTTGTTGACGTGCGTTTTTGGCTGCACAGAGGCGGGTACGTATCTTTGGGACCTCGGAGAACGCACGTCTAGAACATTGGTGACGAGTCTTCCGTCTATCACAACATGATCGATCTGGTTGGTGGCTTTTCGGTCTGGAGACAGACAGGTAGCTTGATGATTTTTTCTATGCTGGAATCTAGTATTACAGATAACCATATTTCGGGCCTGGCGAAGTCGATCAGCCTCAACCCATTGGGGGATGTTTCTTTTGTGGGCTGAATTAACCGACTGTGTTGCCAACGATACTTTCCTTGCCCATGCTGGCATTAAGGTCGCCATGCACGATTTTGACATCATGGCGGGGGCAGCTTTCATAGAATCGCTTCTTTCCACTCCCAGGCGCATGGCAATCAGAGAACTTTCCTCACTTGAGTGAACTCACTGTGTAAACTTCTACACTTGACCCAAAGGAACTATGCAGAATAGAAAACCGAATTTTGCCGAAAGAATGTGTTTTATTATTGTAGGCCGGGCCGGACTACTCAGTTGACTTGTAATATGTAATTAGTAAAAATTTATGGCACTTTCTTCTGCCAAGTTTTCCTTCCAGAATACGGAGAAAGATTTAGTATATCGTTTTCCAATATAGAATTCGCTCGAAGATTTGGTAAAGTATAAAGGGTGGTAAAAATCATCATTGGAAAATGAATATGGTTCCAAGGTTTATCGGAGCATAACATGTCCGAACCGAGATAACAAGCAAGAGCTCTGAAGTGACCGCCTTTGGTTTAACGGAAATAGGAAATTTTTAAAAGAATTATCTATTATTCTTACATGGAGATTACGTCCCATAACTAGAAGCTAAATACAACTATAATTTCATTAGGTTTAGAAAGTGTGGGTTTTTATTGTGATAGGTGCTAGTCTTTATGATTCCGAAAAGATCTCAGAAGGCATCATAAACTTGTAGTTCGAAGCTGATCAGTATGAAATACGTCCTTTGGTCAAGGTTGTAATTAATTTTTAAATAATTAGTATCTGCAAACCGATAATTGAAGATGCAGATCTGTAACATATTTTCCTAATCAGAAACTCAATATCATAAGCGTTAAGTGTGCCAATCTTTCTGACTTTCTTAAGTTTGTAAGTTGAGGCCATTGAACCTTTTCCAGGATATTACATAAACTTTCGCTGGATTAATTTTCGCTCCGTTACTTAGATCTCTGCTAAATTAAGAGCTTTCTGCTACAAATTAATAATTTCCTTACTTTAGACTTAACTGAGATTCATGAATTCGTTAATTTAAATTTTTTTATGCCAAAAATTCAACCAAACAGCATGGAAGGTATATTATATGTTTTCAAATTTCCAGCACAACAAATTTCCATTTAACGCCAATTTATGTGCGTTTGTCTAAGCTGGCAACCAAGTAACAGCGTATCCGCCTGCACAAAGTTAAGGTGCAAGGTGGCTGACACAGTTTGGCATATTCCTAGCTATGTAAATATATAGGTATACACATACATATATACTTGTGATTCCCTTTACATATTTATTTTTAGCTAAAACTCTCTACTTGTCTGTATTTGTGAGTAACGTTTTGAAGGGGCCGACAGCAGCTACTCTAACTGCAGAACAACATTGGAAACAACGACAGCGCTTCAACAGCTGACGTCTACCTTCCTCACGATACGCACACACACGCGCGCATACACACATAGGCGGATATGCTAGTTTGTACACACTTTGACTATATTAGTTGAAATTCCATTCATTCTGACCTTGTTACTTAGCAAATATAATTTAATGCAAATTGTTGTGAAAACACGACTAAAACGCGACGGCTAACAGTTATCGGCAGCGACGACGACGACGCGCCAACGCACGGGAAAGGCGCGTACGTCTAACGGCCAGGTCCATTTGGCTCATATTTGTGGGTGCTTAACGGTGCGCACGTCTAGCGCATGGGCTGGTCCACTCTCAGGTTGTCTAGCTGAATGGTTCGTTGGCTGCTGGCCCGATTTGCCTCTGCAAGCGCGCGCTTGACGTCGCTCACACACGCGGCAGTGATTGCCAGGCGCCCGTCCTTCCTTCATTCACTCATGTACATATCTATATACCGATGTAAGTATATATGCATATTCGGTTGTATTTGTGTAGTATCTACAGGGTTTACGAGGTGTGCTAAAGCACTTTGAAGGTGTGTCAGCTACACTTGGCTGCCTCGTTCCGCATGTCCTAAAATCCATTTGCGTTGGAAAACCTGATGGCGCCCGCTGTCACATGGACGCTTTGATGCTGCTAATGGGATTTGTTACTGCGTTTGGTAGTGTAACGATTGCTTTGTGCTGGCGCTTTTGGGCGTGGTTATTATATGGCAGATGCAAATTTTTTAAAGACTTTGCAGAGAATTGAATTTCTGATGAACTTTGTTTTAAGCTGTAGAATGTTGGGTGAATTGAACGAATTGGTTGTCTATGTAGACGAAAAGTACCCATAAAATTAAAGGAAAGTTTGCAAGAAACCCTCAGGATGCCTAGAGAATGTTTTTGTGAGTTTCTTAAGGAATGAAAAGTGGTAGCTTTGACGTGTGTATTTTTCTAAGGAATTTTTAGAAAGTTTTATCAAGTTTATTAAACAATAGCAGAAAACACTCAAAAGTAAGTTTTTTGTCCACAAAAATATTGAACACCCCTTCGAGACTCTTATTTTTCGACAAAGCGTTTTGGCCCAAAGTGAATGGCGATCAGAGAACTTTCCGCACTTGCGTGAACTTCTACATTACCATCTTCTATAAGAGTGTACAACTGCTGGCGTATGCCGATGATATTAATATCATCGGCCTCAACACTCGCGTCGTTAGTTCTGCTTCCTCCAGGATGGACAAGGAAGCACAAAAACATCAAACATCAAACAAACAGTCGTCGCACTCGCGACTTGGCTCTCACGTCACTGTTGACCGTCATAACTTTGAAGTTGTAGATAATTTCGTCTACTTAGGAACCAGTATTAACACCACCAACAATGTCAGCCTGGAAATCCAACGCAGGATTGTTCTTGCCAACAGGTGCTACTTCGGACTGAGTAGGTAATTGAAAAGTAAAGTCCTCTCTCGACGAACAAAAGCCAAACTCTATAAGTTGCTCATAATTCCCGTCCTGCTATATGGTGCAGAGGCTTGGACGATGACAGCAACCGATGATTCGACGTTACGAGTTTTCGAGAGAAAGGTTCTGCGAAAGATTTATGGTCCTTTGCGCATTGGCCACTGCGAATATCGCATTCGATGGAACGATGAGCTGTACGAGTTATACGACGACATTGAAATACTTCAGCGAATTAAGAGACAGCGGCTCCGCTGGCTTCGTCATGTCGTACGTATGGACGAAAACACTCCAGCTCTAAAAGTATTCGACGTAACACGTACCCGTCGGGGGAAGCAGAGGAAGAGGAAGACCTCTACTCCGTTGGAAAGACCAGGTGGAGAGGACCTGGCTATGCTTGGAATATCTAATTGGCGCCACGTAGCGAAAAGAAGAAAGGAGTGGCGCGCTGTTGTTAACTCGGCTATAATCGCGTTAGCGGTATCTACGCCAATTAAGAAGAAGAAGTTTGCCCAATCGAAAATTTACTTCTTCCTTTGGAAATACATTCGTCCGTCTGACCCGAAATTACAAAATTTCGCCTGTTGCCTCTATCATTTGTGAAGTCACTGCAGTTGTAGATCCAATGTGAAGACTGGTCGCCATGCACTTGGTCCTTCCATTGGATGCATGGGCGCCCTTGCTTCCGTTGTCCACCCATTGGCTTCGAATCAAGGGAGCTTTTCGCTAGATCATAATCATCCATTCGAACGACATGACGTAACCATCGCATTCGTTTGATTTTTGTGTCTTTAACTCTATGCATGACGCCGTAGAGCTAAGGCAGTTCGTGGTTTCATCTTCTTCGATATTCATCGCTCACGCGGACGTCTCCAAAGATCATACTCCAAATGCTTTCTCATCTCAGTAATAATGAGAGACTTACAGAGCGTAATTTTAGTTCGTCTAGAGAGGAATCTGCCTCTCATATCCCCAAACAGCAGCGGTTGGCAATAGTTAATCTGCACTTGATCTCTAGGCTTAGATTATTATTAGAATTTTTGCTAGCTCCGAGATATACACTGTCCCCAGAAGCGAGAAATCTTAGTGTGTAGCCTCTAGGAACTTTGTCTTGCCCTCATTCATCATAAGACCAACCTCTTTGGCTCTCTTTCCATTCGTAAAATAACAGCACAAATATATTTTAACGAAAACTCGGTGCGACGTTTTTGGAAAAATATCGTAAAACTACCGAATTAGAGAAGAAGAATACTATAGACAGAAAAACAACCACTAGCTTATGAGAAGGGCAAGTTTACAAGACCGATTCAAAAACGCAACTGACCTTAAAACAGTGGTGTGGAATCATTTAGCAGTCATATTTTACTCGAACAGTTCAAAATCGGTTTAACCAGTTGGGAATGTTGAAAAGAAACCTGAAGAAAAAACCCACTCATCTCCAGAAAAGTGAAAGAAAAACGATTAAGTTGCAAATCTGTTTTGTTTTCTAACTACTCGAAGCTTAACCTTCTTGAAGCTGGTGCTTATTAAGCAGTTCGTCATAGACGTGGTGAATGATTCGCAAAAAATTGCATTGCCTCTGGTGTGAAACGTTTCCTCAATATATAGGTTTGGGGATCGATTTCCAAATATAAAGCGGAATCAATTGACATAATAGTGGGCTCAGTGAACGGTGACAAAAATAAAACTATTATAACGGAATGGATGGCTCCCAGCTTAGTGGCCCTAACAGAAAATGATCCAAGCCCTATTTTTAGGATAATTCTGCACTCTGCTATCGCGCTCGTTCCTTAAGTTAGCCGATAAAGCTTTTCAGTTCCGCCATTTTTATACTCTCGCAACAAAGTTGCTAAGGAGAGTATTATAGTTTTGTTCACATAACGGTTGTTTATAAGTCCTAAAACTAAAAGAGTCAGATATAGGGTTATATATACCAAAGTGATCAGGGTGACGAGTAGAGTTGAAATCCGGATGTCTGTCTGTCCGTCCGTCCGTCTGTCCGTCCGTCCATGCAAGCTGTAACTTGAGTAAAAATTGAGATATCATGCTGAAACTTGGTACACGTATTTGTTGGCTCCATAAGAAGGTTAAGTTCGAAGATGGGCAAAATCGGCCCACTGCCACGCTCGCAAAATGGCGGAAACCGAAAACCTATAAA
The DNA here is from genome assembly GCF_016617805.1 of Bactrocera tryoni. Lineage (NCBI taxonomy): Eukaryota > Metazoa > Arthropoda > Insecta > Diptera > Tephritidae > Bactrocera > Bactrocera tryoni. The sequence continues at coordinate 53,458,165 of NC_052503.1, forward strand.
GTGTCATAACTAAGCCATAAATAAAGATATTAAAGTGAAATTTGGCACAAAGGATCGCATTAGGGAGGGGCATATTTGGACGCAAAAAAGTGGGCGTGGCCCCGCCCCCTACTAAGTTTTTTGTACGTATCTCGGAAACTACTATAGCTAGTCAACCAAACTCTACAGAGCCGTTTTCTTCAGGCATTTCCATATACAGTTCAAAAATGGAAGATATCGGATAATAACCACGCCCACCTCCCATACAAATGTTATGTTGAAAATCACTAAAAGTGCGTTAACCGACTAACAAAAAACGTCAGAAACACTAAATTTTACGGAAAAAGTGGCAGAAAGAAGCTGCACCCAGACTTTTTTTAAAAATTGAAAATGGGCGTGGCGTCGCCCACTTATGGACCTAAAACCATATCTCAGGAACTCCTCGACCGATTTCAATGAAATTCGGTATATTATATTTTCTTAACACCCTGATGACGTGTACGAAATAGGGGTGAAATCGGTTCACAACCACGCCTTCTTCCAATATAACGCTATTTTGAATTCCATCTGATGCCTTCTCTGTATAATATTTCCGTAGCATTTATGGTTCGAAATTAGGCGAAATATATTCACAACCACGCCTACTTCCCATATACCACAATTTTTCAGATGGACTGTTTCGTTCACGTTAAAGTATATAAGTTCAACACGAGTGGAGATAACGGACCAAAACTTTTCACAAATACTGTATTTCTGGTGTAGCATAGCCCGAATAAAAATCACCGAGATCAGACCATTTTATTGAAAATATCGGTAAATACATCAGATATTCTAAACATATTTATAGGAGATGTGTTCCTTGCAACAGTGTTCGTCTGTGCCAAAAATGGGCAAAATCAAGCCAATATTTCTTCTTGCCCCCACATACCTCTTATTTGATTTTCACAATTCTAGTGGACTTTGTGCCGAATATATTGGTCAAATTTTGAATTACCTTAATAAATTTGCATGGAAATATGTTCATACTTAAGTCAACGTGTTGGCCCCCATATACATATGTAATAACACGATTTCTGCCTTTACTTTTTACTTTACGCCGAATATGTATATTGCGTACTTCCTAAGATATCTTTAAAATATTATAAGAATACATACATATATGTGACCTGGAAAACGGAAAGGGGGCTTAGGTGTCAAAAAATCAATTTTCACTTTTTAGTTGGTTCGGATGGAAGATGAGATGCTTTTTCACGTGATAGAATCCAAAAAGTCATAACTTGTTTGAAAGTTAGCTCCTTTTTCGTGGACCAGGTCACATATTATACATTAAATTTTTTAGGCGCATGTAAAATCCAACTATATTTGAAAATCAGTAAGAAATACTAACGTAAATTAATAGTAGTCTAGTATCAAAGGCACGCAATTAGAAAACCTGCTTTTCAGATGGACCAAATTATTATTAATTGTTTTAATTTGGCTTATGCGAAAAAATCGCGATTTACAAAGCTCCATAGATAGCTTATGGAAGGTTTAGGTATTAAGACACAGATGTGTACATAGACGTAATAATTTACAATATTTAGCATATATATTTAATGGGAATTAGTATTTATTCTTTAAAATTGTTTTCAATGTATTTGGCTGCAAATCCCCTTACTCAAATGTTATTGAATAATTTTTAAAACAAAAATGGCTTACCTACCTGTGTCTATTCATAACAACTCAAACTTTCAACCTTGATATATGGTATACTTAAAAATTGTTTTCACAAATTTTCTACCTACATAGTTTAGCCTTCACGAGCGAACTTTTGCGGAAGATGAACTCCTTTGTTTCAGAAAGCATTAAAAAATGCAATTTACGTAGGAGTTTTCCGTGTAAATACTTTCAAGGCTATTAAGCAAATTACTAATTTCTAAGATATATATATTTGTATGTACTATACGAGTATATGTATAATATATATATTATTATGCTAGATGTTTATACTTTCAGTTACACTAAATAACTTGAGTAGTGAAGTCTACATTTTTAGCTGAAGTTTTAATTAATTAAGTGAAAATTTACCATAGTGGTGTTAGCATCATAAATTATATCAATTTAATAAAATATAGAACGAATCTATATCATCATCCACTTGAAAAGAAGACTGAAAGAAGACCAGCAAGTTACCCTAAAAAGAGAACACAGGAGTCATTCGGAAAAATCAGAAAGTATTTACACACTTGTTTTAATAGATTATGATTAAATTATTTATTTTTTTAATAGATTAAGATTAAATTATTTATTTTCTTTAGCAAGATTGAATTTTAAAGTCGACTTGAAAATAGAAGACGTATGCAGATTCTTCGGGCTAACTCATTATATAGAGCTAGTGAGCAATCACATAATACTCAAAGCCAGGCTAATCGCAGATTAGATCCAGAAGTCCGCCTGTCAGAACAAAGTACCAATACAGTTCAACATAAGACAAGGCGACAAAATCAAGAGGTTCGGTCTGCTGAGCACAGCATAGGTCTCTGCGGGAAAACCCAGAGCTTAGGTCTGCTGAGAAAAGTATAAATACTGTTCAGCATAGGTCTCGGCGGGAAAATCCTGAAATAAGGTCAGCTGAACAAATCATAGATACCAATCAGCATAGAACCCGATGACAAAGTCCTCGTATAAATACCAATCAGCATAGAACCCGGCGACAAAATCCTCAATTTCGCTCTGAAGAGCAAAGTAGAAATACCCGAGAACATAGGTCCCGGCGGGAGAACCCAGATCTGCGGTCTGCTGAGAAAAGTATAAATACTGTTCAGCATAGGTCTCGGCGGGAAAATCCTGAAATAAGGTCAGCTGAACAAATCATAGATACCAATCAGCATAGAACCCGATGACAAAAAACTCAATTTCGCTCTGAAGAGCAAAGTAGGGATACCCGAGAACATACGTCCCGCCGGGAGAACCCAGATCTTCGGTCTGCTGAGCAAAGTATAAATACAAGGCAACATAGAATTCGACGGCAAAACCCTATTATTCGGTCAAATGAGCAGTCTCATAATACCGTTGTACACCGAGAACTTAGAAGAAATCCTAACTATAGACATTTAGAGCGCGTACGTGATCAAATACAAAGAGAACGTTCAAGAAGAAATCCTGAAACAAGGAAAGAGGAACGTTATAGAGAAACGCAACGACGACAGCTTATCAGGAGGGGTGCAAGGGAACAAATTTTAAATCAGAGACGTCAGCAACAAAATCTGGTCCGTATTAATAGAGAAAACTTAACAAATAGGCAAATTCAAAATAATGTCTCTGATATTTTTGCAAATGGTGGCATTTCAAGAGATTTTCGAAGCATTTATTTTGAAAATATAAAGAAAGGTCCCACCGAAATATGTATTTGCTGTGGGGGATTATGGTTTCCACATCAAGTACGCAAGTTAAATTTCGGAACTATAGCTCAAGTTCATCCAGATGCTACATCTGTTTTCTTTTTAAAGCAAAAGTTTCCTTCTGAAGATGGAAACTACAATTTTTGCTTAACTTGCAAAAATGGGATTGCCAAAAATAACATACCAAAAATATGTTTGTTAAATGGTCTAGACTTTCCGGATATACCAGATTGTTTAAAAAATTTAACCCCTATTGAAGAAAGGCTAATAATGCCTCGATTGCCTTTTATGACCATTCGTCCATTGGGATATCAAGGCCAAAGTTCGATTAAAAGTGCCGTTGTCAATATACCTATTTCTGTTAATAATGTTGTGACATCTCTACCGAGGACTTTTGATCAAACTCATGTGATACAAATTAACTTAAGAAGACGTATGGAATACAATCATGATTATATGACTGATACCATACTGCTCATGCGAAGGTTATCGAAGCTTTGCGATTCTTAGTGAATACTCCTCTGTATCGTGAGCATAATATACACATAAATGAGAATTGGATTGCAGGCTTTAATAACCAAGAAGAAAGTTCCCCTTTGTTGCATCTGCTGAAGATGATAGATTGGTTCAATCTCTTTATGAGGAACAGACTTCCCATAATAATCACACAGACATTCCCATAGCACCCGTACCTGCAGAACTGAACCCAGGTAGTCAAGAGACTCTTTTAGACAATATTCCTATAGAAAACATGGAATATAACCGTTTAGTTATAGCGCCAGGGGAAGGGCAAAGGCCAATTGACATAGTTCAAGATAATAATTCGGAAGAATTGTCATTTGGAACAATATACGTTGGGCAAAAACGAACATGCTCTGAAACATATAGTAAGATAGTACGTTCCGAAATTCGCCGCTTTGACCGCAGAGCGTGTACCATTCCGAAGTTGTTCTACGACTATAAAAAATTAGAACTACTGCAAATTAAGAATAGTACATCCATTTGCCTCCGAAAGTTTTCAGATCGTAACCGTGTTACGGCTCAAAATGTATTAAATGAAAACTTTGTTCAAAACTTGATTCAACATGATGACGGTTACAAAGTTTTGAAAGGTGTTAGATCCTCTCCTGCTCACTGGGAAGCTGAGAAAAAAAAAGCAATTGCAATGATTCGCCAATTTGGGCTTCCAACCTTTTTCATAACTCTATCGGCTGCTGAATCTCAGTGGGTTGAGCTGCTGGTTATTCTGTCGAAAACTGTTGATTCAAAAGATATTTCACAAGAAGAAGCCAACATTTTATCAACCCAAGATAGATATCGCTTAATCCGCTCAGATGCGGTTACTTGTGCTAGATATTTTGATTACCGCTACCGGCAAATCCTTAAACTTTTTAAAGATAATACCGGCATTTTTGGAACACATTTTGTAAAAAACTATTACTGGAGAGTAGAGTTTCAACAGAGAGGTTGCCCTCATATACATGGCATGTATTGGCTTTATAATGCTCCCAAGATCAAACTTCAAAATCTTGAGACATTCTCCGAAGTCATTGATTTCATTGATAGTTATGTTTCAACAGATGGTTCAGTAAGCCACTTGAAACATTATTTAGATTATCAAAAGCATAATCACAGTCGGTCGTGTACTAGAGAAATAAGAGGACAACAATTTTGTCGTTTCGGTATACCATATCCACCAATGCCTTGCACACAAATATTGCTTCCTTTTCCAGACACAAAGGCATAAGGAAAACTTTTCTAGAATTCAAAATGTTTTAAATTCAACTTTGACTACAGAAGATATATCGAATTTAGATAATTTTGAATATTTCTTGAACGATAATAGAATAAACATGTCTTTTGATGACTATTTGCTAGCTCTGAGATCAAGCTTATCAAAACCTAAAATTTTCTGAAAAAGAAAAATGCAAGATCGTTTATAAATGCTTATAATCCTCTTATTTTGGGAACTCCATAGGGCTAATATGGATATCCAATATATACTGGATGCATATGCTTGCTGTTCCTATATAATTAATTATATTAACAAATCGAACAGAGGAATTTCTAGGCTCTTAAATGAAGCTATATCAGAAGTAAATGCCGGAAATTATACAATAAAGCAAAAACTTCAACATATAGGTCATAAATTTATATCAGGCACGGAAATATCTGCACAAGAAGCTGTTTATTGCTGCATTGGGCTTCATCTTTCGGAAGCTAGTAATGGAGAAATATTTATAAATACCTCACGACCGGAGGAACGTGTGCGAATGGTAAAACCTAGGGCGGAACTTCAGAACCTTCCTTCAGATTCTACTGAAATATTTGTAGCTGGTATTTTAGACCGTTATGTGCAGCGGCCCGATCAGTTAGAAACTGTTTGCTTAGCAGATTTTGCATCTATGTTTAAATTTGTGAAATCCAATAGAATAGTGCAAGACAGTGATCATGAAGAAGAAGAGAGGGAAGATAATAACGTACCAGATATTGGGGTACCCATTGCACTTAGAGACGGTAGCGGTTTTGTTAAAAAACGTACCAAACCAATTATTATTCGGTACAGAAGGTTTAGTCCTGATGTGACCAAAGTTGAGTATTTCCGCGAAATGGTAATGCTTTTCTATCCATGGCGGAACGAACAGGAAGATCTTATTGAAAATGATAATGAGCTAACTTGTATAACTCACCGTATTTTAATTGAGGGAAATCGAAAAAAATATGATGTTTTTGATCAAAGAGAACTGGAAAGTGTCTTAGAAAGTCTTTATAATGAGACAGACTTAGAAGAAGCTGTGCAAAATGAACTACCTGTTGTGGAAAATGAGTTTCGGGTGTTAGCACTTCCAGAAATAAGCCCTAATATTAATTTGCTGGATTTGCATGGCGAACATACAACAGATAATAGTACTGAATCTGATTGCAATATTAGGCTTATTAAACTAGCCCTTTAATTTCGGTTGAGGAATTATTTTTTCTAGTTCAAAGTTTAAATATTAAGCAAAGAACATACTTGACTCATTTGATGCATCAGATTAAAACAAGTCGACCATTTTATGAATTCATTGGGGGCGGAGCAGGTGTTGGAAAAAGTCGTTTGATATCTGCAATATATCAAGCTCTTAACCATCGCTTCAATTCTACACCTGGATCCATCCCAAGTTCTTTGAAAGTTCTTCTTTGTGCACCTACGGGTAAAGCAGCATTCGGCATAGGTGGACTGACACGTCACTCAATATTTTCTCTTCCTGTAAATCAGCTGAATATAGAGTTGAGGCCCCTAAGCAGTGAAATAGTTAACTCTTTGTATTCCAAACTTGCTGATTTAAAACTAATCATAATTGATGAAATATCAATGGTGGGGGCTCGAATGTTTAGCTATGTTGATGCTAGGCTTAAACAAATTTTTAAAACAAACAACCCATTCGGTGGCATACCGATTATAGTGTTTGGAGATTTGAAGCAACTCTCACCTGTTGGCGATAGCTGGATATTTTCTTCTAACCCTAAAGATGCTCACAGCACTTTAGTTGGTTCTCCTTTGTGGGACTTGTTCAAATATTTTGAATTAACAGAAATAATGAGACAAAGGGACGATCAAGCTTTTGCTATTGCGTTAAACCGTATGGCATCTGACACTATGACAAATGATGATATATGTATCATGAATTCAAACTCGGGTAGTTAATTCTGAAGAAGTACCCGATGATGCGATCCATTTATTTTGGTCAAACGAAGAGACAAATAATTTCAATGCCCTTAAGCTCAGTCGAATTACAACTGAAGCTATTTCTTCAACTGCCAAAGACTCTGAGAGAAGAATGGGTATAGGTGATCAACAAGGGAATATTTTGGAAAAAGTTCAACTTTTCAAAACTTCTGAAACACAGGGATTTCCTTATGAGTTGACACTAAAAACCACTGCAAAATACATACATGATTACAGTGCATATAAACACATGTGATGGTTTAGTTAATGGGGCAACTGGAAAACTAATGCAAATTATTATCCAGTAATTCTTTCGATTAAATTCTTGGAACCTTCTGTTGGTTTAATGGCACGATCAAAAGAGCCTCATCCTCTAGAAAGTTCTTGGACCCCAATTGAAAAAGTTATTAGATCTTTTCAATATAAAAGAAATGAGCAAATTATAATTGAAAGAAATCAGTTTCCAGTTGTTCCAGCTGAGGGAATAACCATTCACAAAAGTCAGGGTGCTACATATAATAAAGTCGTCGTTCATACTCGACCCAGAATGCCTAGAGCTGCGATATATGTCGCTTGCAGTCGAGCTACTACGGCAGTAGGTCTCTTTATTGTCGGAAATTTTATTTCTCCTAATAAATTTTCTGAATCGGATCCAGTATTTATGGAAATGATGGAATTGAGCACATCTAAAGCCCTGATTATAAGTTTCGATTTTATGATTTCTCGATCATCAGCACTTCAAATTTTATATCATAATGCTCAGAGTCTCCACGCTCACATTAACGATATAAAAGGCGACTGTCTAATGCTATCTTCAGATATTTTATGCTTCGTAGAAACCTGGAGCACTCCTATTGAACATTTTGAGATACCAGGATTTACTCTTATAAACGAGCTGAGGATAGATAGCACTGAGACAAGCAACCGAAATAAACGGGGCCTTATAATTTATGCAAAGCATAGTGTTGCCAGCTCAATAGAACCGAAGATTATAAAGAAAATTTATTCAGGCCGCAAAGTTTTAGAAGCAGTTTTGTTTAAATGTTTCAACAACAATATTCTGGTTCTTTACAGAAACTCAGCTTTTCCCCTCAGGCTTTTTATTGCAGAACTTCAAGAAATTCTTACTACAGAGTTGTGCAATCAAAATGTCTTAATTGTGGGAGATTTTAACATTTGCTTAAAGTCTACAGGGTCTACAATAAAAAATCTTCTTCAAGATAAAAACTTTAGTTCCCTGCTTAGTGTAGAATATTCAACTACACCTGCGGGGAGGCAAATTGATTGGGCATTTTCAAACATGGATCATTCTCATGTTGATGCTATCACTTATGAGACAGTGCATAGCTATCATGATGGTATTTGTGTCTCTATTTCGGACTAAGGCTATGTACAATAGTATCTTTTTCACACATAAGGGCATTAGAATAGGTTAAAAATATGACATTATGAATTAATAAATAAATATTTAAACTTAGAAATTTTAAATCATTTGTATAATTTGTTAGTATATAAGAATTTGTATAAACATAAGGTAGAATTAAAATAATTTAACAAATCTTTCAAAATTGTAATATTATATAATAAAATATACATTATTATATATTAAAAGAAATGCAGTTTTTTGAAAAAAAAAATATTGTTTTAAATACAATATATATTTTTGGTAATATATAAGAATTTGTATAAATATAAAGTAGAAGTAAATATTTTAAGAATAAATGAAATGTACGTAGGATAAATTTTGCTATTTATAAAATCATATCTTTAGGTTTTAAAAATAAAACATTTAATTATTAAAATATATAATACTTATTACTTCTAAATCAAACCTATATAATCTTATTGATGTAAGAAATAAAATGTGCATTAACTTCGAAAAACGATTGTTTTTGTTTTTTTACATAGTCCATAAATATAGTCAAAATAAATGAAACTACAATTCAATACTCAAAGTGCACAAATTGATCTAATCTAATTAATTTTACAGCAAAATAAAAAAATATGTAAATAATGGATAATAAAATCTCAATTATCACTTCATCATATAAGAGTATAAAATGTTCATTGATGCCAAAACCCTTCCTTACTTCGAACTTAGTTCCTTTCCTTACTTGATCTCGCAACAAAGATGATAAGGAGAGTATTATAGTTTTGTTCACATAACGGTTTTTTTAAGTCCTAAAACTAAAAGACTATAACTATACTATATAACTATATAACTAGGGTTATATGTATATACCAAAGTGATCAGGAAGACGAGTAGAGTTGATCTGTATGTCTGTCTGTCCGTCTGTCCGTCCGTCTGTCCGTACAAGCTGTAACTTGAGTAAAAATTGAGATATCATGATGAAACTTGGTACACGTGTTTCTTCGCTCCATTAGAAGTTTATGTTCGAAGATGGGCAAAATCGGCCAACTGCCACGCCCACAAAATGGCGAAAACCGAAAACCTGTAAAGTGTCATAACTAAGCCATAAATAAAGATATTAAAATGAAATTTGGCACAAAGGATCGCATTAGGGAGGGGCATATTTGAACGTAATTTTTTTTGGAAAAGTGGGCGTGGCCTCGCCCCTACTAAGTTTTTTGTACATATCTCGGAAATTACTATAGATATGTCAACCAAACTTTCAAGAGTCATTTCTTTCAGGCATTTCCATATACGGTTTAAAAATGGAAGAAATCGGATAATAACCACGCCCACCTCCCATACAAAGGTTATGTTGAAAATCACTAAAAGTGCGTTAACCGACTAACAAAACACGTCAGAAACACTAAATTTTACGGAAGAAATGGCAGAAGGAAGCTGCACCCAGGCTTTTTTTAAAAATTGAAAATGGGCGTGGCGTCGCCCACTTATGGACCAAAAAGCATATCTCAGGAACTACTAGACCGATTTCAATGAAATTCGGTATATATTATTTTCTTAACACCCTGTTGACATGTAGGAAATATGGGTAAAATCGGTTCACGGCGTGGTTCTTCCAATATAACGCTTTTTGAACTCCATATTCCATCTGATGCCTTCTCTGTCTACAATTACATTAGCACCCAATGATGATAGCGGAATAAAACTTTACACAAATACGGTATTTGAAAAATATGTAAATGACGTATAATGAAACCTCGATTATCACTTTATCATGCGAGAGTATAAAATGTTCGGTGACACCCGAACTTAGCCCTTCCTTACTTGTTTAAAATTAATTCGTTAATTTTTTTATTTGAGAATGGAAAATTAAAGGAAGATTTAGAAATTATTTCAAAGGATTGGCTATTAAGCGTCCGGTTATGTGGTATTACTACAAAAAATTATAATAAAAGGTGATACAGGCCTGTTTTTGACAGGTCACGCGTGAGCAGTGTCGAACTGTCATTTCACTTTTGTTGAGTATTGTTTCATATTTTATCATGGAATGACTTACGCCTAAACAACGTTTACCAGTGGTCAACTTTATTACGAAAATTCACGATCTGTGAATCTTGAGACCCAACATTCATTATTGGTTAATATTCCACCGAAAAGACCACGCTCAGCACGAAGTGCCGTAGTTGAGAGTGGACACGATGACCACGTATGGAACGACTTGCCGCATTTTACGTTGACATCTCTAACTAAAATCTTGTAAAATACAGCTTGTGCAAGAAATGAACCCGCTCGATCTTCCCAAGCGACACCATTTCGCTTTATAGGCTCTTGAAAAGTTCCACGAAGATCCGACGTTTTCGAGCCCATTTTTGTTCGGCGATGAGGCCCATTTGGCTTAATGCGTACGAAGAGCAATCTGAAGAGATTCAAGAGCTGCCATTTCATCCAAAAAAACAAAGATTTGGCGCGATTTGTGGGCCGATGGAGTCATCGGTCCATATTTCTTCAAAAGTGATGCCGGTGAGAATGTAACCGTCAATGGCGACCGTTATCGCGGCATAATAACCGTCTACTTGATGCCTTCACTTCCGACACCAAGAACGTGTAGCATCACACCGTTAGAGCCGCGGGAGATAGTCTTCGAAAAATAAATGCCAGAGAATGTTCTTTCGAATGATAAAACACATTCTCCATCAAATTTGAAGTTTTTGTGTTTTTTCTTTAAAAAAAAAAAGTAGGAACCTCGAAATGGATTGCCCTTTATAAAAATATTTCATAGTAAAATATTAATATCGTCAATATAAGTTTTAAGAAAGATCACTATATTTGAAGGGACTGTATTCAACGCTGTTCATATAAATTCGTGGAAAGTAGTATTATGCAAGCTATTTCCTCCTTCCTTGAACTTCTTACTTTTTAGCAGTATTACCATCACCACTACATTTCTTAAAAATTAGGTCCACTTCGATACATCATCTATCAAGCCGCGGTAAAAAAAGGAAATAGAGAAAAGTATAGCTCTCGTCTACCTTAACAGTGCACTTAGGAGTTTCGAAGCATTTTTATATGCTCAGCTGTTGATATATCGATGCCACTTAAGTATATGAAAAATAAATAAACGCAAATGGAAGGCCTTATTTTACACTCTCTCCAAGAGACGTACACATTGTCAACGGCGCCTTGCCTTGCCGCCGCAATGGGCTGCTAAATCAATGTCATATGTGCTTTTAAACTGGCCACATTTTAGTGTTAACCCTTTTAGCATGCGCGCACCATTCCAGCCCATTGCTTTTACTGTCATCCAATTTTCTGTTTTCACCTCCTTTTAACTGGTTTATCCTGAAATTTTATTAGCATTTTCGCCTTCATTCAAATTCTCCATTGTGTAGTTGCCTTACTTATGGTCTTCTTAAGCAGAAGCGATAGCACTCTGGGGTCAAGTTGCGTTGTTTAAACTATCGATGGGGAGGAATACTGTTAAAAAGGATTTATTAAAACATGCTTTTGTCCTTGCTTAGTTCGTGTATTATGGGCGATTGTTTTTTAGATTACACCAGACGATTCGGCTTATGTGAGGTGAGATTGCATTTGCGGGACATTTAACCTCATCTTCTTTGCTTAAAATGGGCTCAATTAGGATTCTAGATTTTGCTATAAAAAAAACCTCAATTTTACTGAAAATGTTTGTAAAGGCGCAAGACTAAAGTTGTTACGTCTGATTGTCAGAAGAAGAAAATGGAAGTAGGCTGCTTATCTAATTATTTTGGAGAAAGATATTGTCAATTTACTTTCATTTACTTCGAAAATTGAATACCAAGCGGAAGAAGATGCTTTTAAAGAAAATTCAATTGAGTTATTGCACTAGACGCTGATAATTTCTTGCGGACAGCTCCGTTCCCACGATAGTGAAACTTGCGCAACGGAGCCAATTTGTTGATTTGAGGAAAATATTACGTGGCATTCGTCTGAGGACTAGGGATTCGCAGAGAAAATACGTTAATGTTTCACCTTCATTAACACCGACCACGCTTTATCTTGGTAATGAAGCTGAGATCTTCGTGTGATGGCTCCAATCATGTTTTTCTGGTTCTTATTTTTTCAAAGTGGAAACTTTTTGCCTTTTCACCCCAAAATAATGTATCGCACGCCTTGAATTGAAGGTATTCCAAGACTTGTCCTGTCCGTCTAGCATCCGTTGGTTTGATCAGCATTTCAAGAAGTTGAGCGGTTTTGAGTAGCTTTACTGAGTTATTGACTGGAAGCTTCATTGCCGTTTGGCTATCCGCAATCTGTGCATAAAAAATGGGGTTGGAGTTTTTGAATTTGGAGACACTGTGGCATTACTCTTCTTCATACCTAAAACTTTGATCCACTCGTCTGTAAGCGATGTCTCATAATTCACTTGAGCCTTTGCACTTGAAAACCCCAGACAGTACTGTTTTATGTGTACGAAAGTATATTAAACCATTTCGTAATTTCTTTAGAATTGAGTTGATATGCTGTTTACGACGTTTTGGTCTTTCTTTTTAATTTTTCTTGCCACCTACGCTGACAGCTAAACTTTCAAATTGTCTGGATTCAACTTACTTTTGTGGTTTCAAATGTCAGAGTGCCCATCATGACGCCTACCTTCATTACAAAAGCCACAAGTAATTTACTGTTACTTCTAACAGTTTTAGACCTACCTACTAAAACTAAATACTAAATAAAGGTATACATTTGGGCGTAAAAAGAAATTAATTCAGCGTTTTGGCATTTCACCCACATAAAGTCAAACGCAACTCAGCCACACTTGTCGCTCCAGGGACCTCCTTGATTGACAGAGATTTCGGTATGCACACATTTAATTTCAGAAAAAATATTCCTCCAGTGACTTCTTAGCATACTTGAAGGCGTTAAAAATATTCCTGGAATTTATTCTTTGAACGTACCGCCGCAGCCAGTGCTTGATAATGCCAGAATATATGAGAGATATTTTAAATGATTTTCTCCAACCCAAATTGTAGTTGTCTGCTGTATTTCAGGATATCCCGCGCAAATGGCGGCCAAATTTCACATATTATTTTGACGATAAAATTCAGAAAGGAAAAAGCGACAAAGAAGGTGGAAAAATCAAACGAAAATAAAGTATGTGGCTGACGTAAGCCCACATAATTACTTCCTGAGCTGATCCAGCGAAGCTCAAAATAAATATAATCACAGCCAAAAATACGTGAGACAGTGAGAAGAAAAACAAGCAAAAGAAAATTGAAATAATTTCCTATAAATTTCGAAATACAGTTATTGTGAATGCGGAAGGTGGACTTACTCGTGTGATTTCAGAATGCATTCATATACATTCACATATGATTATATCAACTAAACATGTCCAGGTGTTAGAAAAGAGAGCATAAGAACTGAGAGTGAGTTAAGTTCAAGTTTTGGTTTTAAAACCCGTTATTTGTAATGTTCAGATAATATTTTAAGGTAATGTTGGAAAAAATTATATAAACTTTGAAGAAAGTTTCAGTGGAATAAAATGTAGTGGGCAAAGCTTAATCTAGGGTTGAACAATTCTGCTGTGCTTTGAATAGTAAAACTTCGATTCCAAGATCCTTATTTACGAACAAAAATGTTTACAGAACTGCCAGTTCAGCAGTAGAACTCAAAATTATTGAAATTATTTGGAACTGCTTTTATAGTAACAACAACAACAGGAATACTGAATGTAATCTTTAAAAGCAGGTTAGTTGAAGTAGGTTGTGGGTACTAAGCGACAATTTTGATTTTTTCTTAAGTTGTTTTTTCAAATAGCTCAATAATTTGAAATTTTTTGTTGGACATTAGAATATAAGTCAAACTCTCTTTTTGTAGAATTATATACAGAAGAACATTTTTACGAAATTCTCTAGAAATAATCCTTGCATCAAGTGCAAGGAATAGAAATTTTGTTGTACTCCACGTTAATACTTGTGTTTCAAGGCCTCGCGGTTGAGGTGAATGCTGGCCGTCAAGCGGCTCGATATTGGGAGCTCGGATACAGCCGAATAAAAGCTTCCAGCCAGGTTATGACCATGTTCGCATGTCCAAGTATACGTCCTCACAACCTCGTCATGTAAATTTTCTCTGCTGGGGCAAACAGCAAACGTAGCAACACGCCGAGTTGTGCGCCATTAAATCTCACACTTAGACTAATAACCCTGCTTGCGGCTGATGTTGAGTGCGGAGTGTCACATTCCAGCGCATTTCGTGTGCCTCTTTTGTATATGTGTGTGTGTGAAACCGCTACAGTGTCAGCCGGTTGGTTGGTGGGTCGGCGCGGTCGTTCGTAGTTGTCAGCTTGACAAATTATTTCGTATTAAATTTTAGGGATACTCATTTTTTGTGCACGCGCTTGCACAGCCTGTCACCAGTGCCACTCTTCATCACAGCCACTCCACCGCCCCCTCGCACACATACTCCATCATTAACAACGCCATTATATGCGCACACATATACCTATATTTCATGCTGAGTGTGTGTGTGTGCCGTCTCTGCGGTGCCATTACACATTTCATTGTTATGTTTGTGCTGCAAATTAAATAAAAAATTTTACAGATTTAAAATGTGCGCGATTTAATGTTGCGAATATAAATTCTTTTTGCTGCTGATTCAAATCATCAACGAGCTGGCATGTGATGACTGCCATTTTTCGAGAGAATTTAAATATGTGTTGGTTTGTTTTCATCCGGCAACAGTTGGTGGATTCAATTGAGATGTTATGTCCTAGCAAAAATGCCGCTCATTGCGTGTGTGTGTGTGTGTGTGTTGGTGTGTGTTTTAGTGAAATATTTATAATATTTTTTCATGATTGCCTAATTGCGAATACTTCTAGGGTATGTTATATGGTGAGTAATTAACACAATGGTATGCAGGCGATGCAGCGAGATAAATAGGTTGGATAGCTCATATGAATGCTTGCATTGTGCAATACAAATTTAATGTATGCATTTCCAACGAATAACAGAAATTTGTTGAAATTTCAAGCAAAAATTTCACCCAAATTGCTTGAAAGCCTACGAGCCATAAATCCATCGAGATTTCCTGAAATTTTAACTGCTCCAGAACCACAAATGTATTTGCAAGGATTTTTTGGTTGGGTTACTAAGAAATAGTGTTGTCTTCTAAACCCTTTCGCTTTTTGTTTACTTTTTATGCCTCGAATAGGGAATAATAACACCCTGAAAAGGGCGAAGATCTTATAAAATATGCATATATATAATACACTAGGGTCCGGCCACGCATTGCTGTGGTATACATTTTATACTATTATTCATGTAATAAACCAATACAGTGAAAATTTTATTTACGAAAAAAGGCGAGAACATTTTTATCGGTATAAGAATCCAAGGGATTGTACTTGATATTTAATTTTGAATATGTTCATACAAATAAATTTCTTTGGAAAAAAATCGAGTTTAAGGCTGCTTTCTCAATGTCTGGTTATCAGTCTTTCTGTCCAGTTAATAGAGTCGTCCGCTTAATAGATTTTACTTAATAAACATCAACAATATGCATGGTTAATGGATATGTCCGGTTAATAGGGCGTTCATTTAATAGAGATTTCACTATTTCCTTTATTCATGAATTGTTTTTACTATGCTATCTTCTAAGTTGGTTCGAACTGGACACAGTGTGCTAAATTTTATTAAATCGATTTAGTAGTTTAGGAGTCCTTCGCGGACAAGCAAAGTGACACGTGATTTTTATATATAAATATAAATGATCAGCGTATAGCTGCCATCTGAACAGATCGCTCAGGATCAAGTTTTTGTATGGAAAAGCTGTTTATTTGTGAATGGTATTATAGCCGAAATTAACGTTTTTTTCTTTTTATCCTAATGGTCGACAAAGTTCCGTGCTTTTTGACGGAGTGGAATTTAACGAACCGAAAAAATAATTTTATTACATTATTTTGTTTACATTTATTATTTATTTGGTGTTATCGTGTTTATAGTGTCTGATGTCAGATATTGAGGTGGTCTCCCGTAATAGAGAAGAACACTTAATTATTGATGTTATGGAAAATAATAAATACAACTCTGTGTGTTCCTTAACATCCGCCAAGCATTTAAAAAAGTCTAGCATATAGGCCTATTATTTGCTGCTAATGTCTTACTTGCACAACCGGACTTTCTGCGTTAGATGATTTGATGCTGAGTCGGATTTGAGACCGGTTCGTGGTGACGTGTCCTAAGGCAGTGTCCCTGTGTTTTACATTCTTTATACATCAGACCTTACAGTGGTCAACTTTGAGTCCACAATTCGGCATTCACTGCTGATGATACTGCACTGCTACCATCAAGTGGCAACACTAATACTGCTTCCAGAAAACTGTAGATCCAACTAAAGGTTCTAGAACTGTGGCACACCAAATGGAACATTGGTATCAATACTGAAAAGTCCATACAAGTAGTATATATAGTACACTAAAGCACAAAAATTGTTCTCAAGTGGCTTTATATGGTCAGTTGTTATCAACAGAGACTTGCATAACAGAGTTGAGGATTATAATTGATACGAAACGTCCTTGAAAACATCACGTAAAATTAAAAAAGAACTGAGCTAAGATTAAAGTTGGCACAGCTGTACTCAGGCTGAAAAACAAGTTGCTAATTTATAAGGTAATACTTAGGCCGATCTAGACATATTGCATTCAATTCAAGTTTTTCAAAATATAGTTCTGTGCACCACAGTGGGGGCTCCTTTCTATGTGAGAAACGGCCCTCCACCAGGATCTAAAGTTGTTCACTGTAAAGGAAACAATCGAAGAATTTGGCAGATGTTACCTCTTCTGTTTGGAGCTTCATGAAAATATATTAGTGTTTTAAGTGATGAACTAGAGTTTATAACCTAGAAGATTGAAAAGATACCACTGACTAGTTCTGCAGATGTATCGATTCAAATATTGTATTTTTAATCTAATTTAATTTTATTTGTTTTTCTTTTTTTACTGTTTATTTTTATTTAATGTTATACTACCATAATTCATTTTCATTGTGTTTTCATGAAATTTAGTTATTGTTTCTTATAATTAAACAAAATTTAAATATATTGAAATTTATAAAAAAAAGCAATATTTAACGAAAGATTCTGATTGGTTGTATAACCTCAAAGAACCGCCTTCGAAACAATAAATTAGTACATGATCTTTAGAATGCCGAAGAGATTCCTTAAGCCTCTACCATCAACTGGTTCCACATGCTTTTGGCTTGTTCTAGTCATGTTGGTCTGCATGTCGTTGCTGCTCATACCTCTGATCATTGTACCTTATGCAGTATATAGCACTGTCTAGCCATGACGGTCCATAAAACTCTCGTTGAAACCTTCTTTTTATGACAACTTCCTGCTAATACTGACAGGTGAGGCCTAGACAACTCTCAGCAAGGCCCATAGTTATCTCAGCAAAGTTCACTAGGTGTAGGACGATCACTGTTTTATCCGCGTCCTTACGGTAGGGTTAACTGTGTTACGCTCTGCTAGTTGGGAATGTTGTTGGGATGAAATCTGGGTAGATCATCTCGAATTCGTTTTTCACTGTTTCGACTCTGAGAGATTAGGACTGAAACTCCAAGTATCCGAAACCACAAGTTATTCAAGTGACAAGTGGAATCGTAGTAAATTATACTAACAAATTTGTGATGGCTTCAAAGCTTTCAGTCGTTAGACGAGATCTGACTTAAACAGTAACTATATCCACCTGCTCTGTTCTCTTACCCAGATTATTAAACAGAGCATACAATTCTGTGGCTTTTTGGTATCGAGTGTTAAGTGGTGGGCGAGAATCCGCATCTTTTGGGTCTTTTCTAGAGTGAACAACAGATAAAGTAATAAGAGACTAAAACTCACTTAAGTCTTAAGATACGCTTTAAGATTCATTCGGTGTGCCTTAAGTCTTATATGGATGAAAGTTTTAAAGCAGGGAGAGTCAGAACGGGATATCTTGTCAATATAGAGAACATTTTATCATGGAAGACATGTTTTTGGTAAGTAAGTCCACTAGTTAGATTGTTTTCTACTACTACTCTAACTATCTCTATCATAGTTTTTCTACGCTAGCATTCTCCCCATTAAACCAAATTTTGCCTAATTTATTTGAATACTTTTTTCTTGTCTTCTTTTGGCAATGTTTATAATTTCCTCCGGATTACGGATTGAATTAAAATTAAGTAAATAAGGTTAGAACGTACAAAATATATGTATACATATATGTACCGCAGCAGAAACCATCAAGTCGTCCACTCAAGCAGCAACTGAATCAATTGTTCAGCAACGTCAATTTTGCTACACTTTGACTGGCACGACTCTTCACAGCCTGCTGACTGTTGCTGCCTCAGCATTATTGCCAACATTTTCGAGCTTTAC
Source organism: Bactrocera tryoni (assembly GCF_016617805.1). Taxonomy (NCBI): domain Eukaryota; kingdom Metazoa; phylum Arthropoda; class Insecta; order Diptera; family Tephritidae; genus Bactrocera; species Bactrocera tryoni. The sequence goes on from NC_052503.1 coordinate 53,476,988, forward strand.
TCGTTGTTTTCTTTCTTTTTGCTTGTTTGCCTTGATACGTGTACCCACGCACCCCTCGCGTTCTGCTGTAATGCTTTTTCTATACACTTGAGTGTAACAAATTTGAATATGAAAAGTGAAAATGCGCCCAACACCGTAGAATATGTACGAGTATTAGGGTGGTGCTTAAAAATCGAATGAAAGGGTTTGGTAGTCTCAGCTCAGTCCTTCTTACATAGTTCCTCTTCATAGCACAGTCGGAGGTACAAACTTTGGTAATGATTGTGAAAGGCTTAGGTGCTGCAAGGTGGTGTTCAATTCCAAAACAGTCTAAACAAATTAAGCCATGAAATCTTACCTAACTTGACCACAAGATCCTCTTGTCCTAATCGAAAGGATAAAATATGCTGAAATCGCAATAATGTTCGAAAATAAATAAAATATATGAATTTTGATCTAATTTTCAAGTTAAAAGAGTTAAGTTAAACAGTTAATAAGTTAGAATTCAAAAAACAATGAAACGAGTATCGAAAACTTCAAAATGTTTCTATACGAATAAACAAAATTAACCCTACTAAAGTTGAAGGTGTTGACGGCGGCCGACTTCAGAGCCGGTTAGAGCCGGTTCAAGCTATTTAATTTAAATTCTGGTTTGGCTCGCCCTGAAACATTATGTGATTAGGTTTTTCAGTCCATCTTAGTTAATTCTATCACTATATCTACAATTTCGGTATGGACTGGAACCGATTCGATACCGAAATTCGTCAAGGTTCAGACTTAAGTCCGGATAAGAATGGAAAAATAAGGACGCACCTTAATCATAACCAATAGATTTCAAAACTTAGGGCTTTAATTTCGAATTGCGGTTAAGTTTGAATCACTATCTGATAAAACAATTTCTGTCGCACTTTTGGGGATCGCCCTAATGAGCTGTTAGTATATTTGTGGCATGCGGCGGCTGCTGCAAAGCTACTTGGCTGAGCGCAGTGTAGCATGCAAAAATCGCAAAGTGGTCGGATTTTCTGTGGTAATTTGGTTAAAGGTAAATGGAAGGTATAATCAACAGGCACTTCAATGTTGTGAATTGGCGAGAAAGAAAGGATAAAAAATTAAAAAAAAACGAAACGGTAACCGAAAGGCGGGGTCGATGTTTGCGCAGGGAATACATGCTGTCGAAAGCAAGGCAACGTTGAAGATCAAAGCAATATTTAAAAGGAAAATACAAAAACGGAAAGCAACAACAACTAGATGGGAGTGAGTCAAGGTAGCATATGTAAATGGTATGCTTATTGAGTCAACCCATTCAGATATAATATGCTTATCTCTGCGTAAAAGTGTATATACGCACATAAGTACATCTTTAAAGAGGATTTTCAGGAAATAAGCGGGTGTTTTCGGTTACGTTTTGAGTGCGTGAAAAGGGGTTTGCTGTTGCTAAGACATATGTATGTATATATATACTGAACATAAGTATATATTTATTTATATATATGCAAATTAATAACAACCAAAGGACATTAAAAGCTTTACATTTTTGTAGACAAAATTCGTAATATTGCAAGGAGTTGGATGATTTCATGATTTCTGCAAAACGAATTTAATATTTTCCACCTTAAACAGCTGCTTCTAACACTAAGCAGGCAATATAAAAGCAATATGCAAGAAGCAATCAAACTTTTAATTTTTTTCCGCTTTTTGAATTGTTGCATAATTCATAAGTAGCCACAGTTTGACCAATAAAATGCCAGAAAATTTTAAATTTATGCAAAGCGATGTTTCGAAAGAAAGCCTCAATATACTGTCGGCTGCAATGTAGTTTACGGTGCTGCGCGGAAAATGTGACTTTATTTAGTTCATGGGCAGCTTAAAAACTCAACTTTATAATGAGTCTTTCAATGGCCGTTTATCAACGCATTTGTTTCGGTGAAGCTATGTGGTTTTATGAAGTACGATTTAAAGATTTAGTTATGTATTTTGAATTTATATTTAGATTTATTCCTAGAAGCAAACATAGTAGAGTCAAGTTCAACAAATCGGAAATCAGTATATTTAAAATTTACAGCGAAGTCTCAGAAGGTCATTATATTTCTGATATCATCAAATGATAAGCATACTCTCACTCAAATGAACGTCTCCATAAATAGACGGATATATACAAGTATTTTGATCACAAAATGACAAACATACTGAATATGTATCAAACTCCTTTACAGCTACACCAGATGTTATTTACACATGTTGTTGAATTTCTTGGTAGATAAAATTAAGATATACGAGGGCTGCTATATATATTTCTGGCCTAATAATGAAAATAGGAATATTTATCAACGAAAATGGTTTTATTGTTTTTCGAAATATTCTCCATCAAGATTTATACACTTTTGCATGCGTTCAAAACGATTTTCGGAGCACTTTTCCACTCCGATTGAGACACCTCCAAAACATGGTTTTTGAATGCTTCAACAGCATCTTCTGGCGACGAAAATCGTTGACCACGCATTATTTTCTTGATGTGTGGGAAAAGAAGTCATTGGGTGCCAAGTCAGGGCTGTACGGCGGATGACCCATCAATTCGACGTTTTGGCCGGTCAAAAAGGCGCTGGTTTGAGCCGATGTGTGAGAGCTCGCATTGTCATGGTGCACAATGATTCGTCTTTTCTTGTCAAACTTTCCAATGGAAATGCCAGAAATATATATAGCAGCCTCCGTATAAATGTAACAGATATATATAGTTAGAAATCTCTATAGTGGCTGTTTTTTCGAGCAGAAAAACCGGAAATTCTTTTGAGAATACCGTAATTGTTGGGCATGTTTCCACGTCTTATGACTGAAAGCAAAGCCTGAATATGAAGTAGTGTTTTGTCGCAGGCTTTTGTGATTTAATAAACGATCTGATGTAATCAATATATATGATAGATATAGATTCGAAGACTTCCTCAAGTTATCAAGGCTGCTAGTTTATTGAGGATTATTACAATTACAAATCCAGCATTTCTTAATAATACTTCCAACGTCACTCCATTGGGCTTTGTCAATTTTTTCTTCAGGATCACCTTTATCCAGCATGCAATCAATGGATTTCTGCAGCACCTTTGTAAGCTTCTCATTGGTTGGTGATCGCAGCTGTGCCCTTCTGAGCATCTGAGCAGGTAGGCAGCACGACGCTTCTTCGCATACTCAGCTGAAGCTAGAGCCATCCACTGAATTAGGCCATTTTCTGGCAGATGCAGTGTGGTATCTAATGTTAGTAGACACACCCGAGGAGTGTTTAGCGATACATAAATATAAGATGTTAAACTTGCACGGATGCAAAAATAATATCAAATTGGAGTTTCGAATATTTTTAATTTATTTTAAATTAATTCTAGAAGCCTTGCTGCTATATCTGTAATATATTGCCGTCTAATAAAATTTTCAATGCATATGAATTTCACCGGTTTTAGTAACTTCAAAGGTTCGCCTGAGCGATTTTTCGACTATTTCTCCTGCCACCTATGTAATCCGAAAAGAGCTTGGGCTATCTATGTAGTTAGTTGGTTTCATTATGTTGGTAAATTTGGCCATGGTGCCAAAACTTTCTGATTCTTGGCTCCAAAACAAGCTTACTTGTTAGCCTCTCAAACGCTTTTAAAATACAACTCTCATGTCGATATGGACCCAGCTCTCACAGATGAACAATCCAAACAATCGTGGAGAGAAGAAAGTCGACTTTTTTCTTTGGCATCTTAGTAAAGTAGTGAAACGAATGGTTCAAATTGAAAAAGAAATTTTATTTCTTGACATGAGCGGTAGTTTGGGCACATTACAGTACATTTCGACGAAAATTCTTACATCAAGTATGTGCTTCTCTACAAGACAAACAAATCGATTCTTACATATCACTTTTATCAACAATTATATCGATTTTCTCACTTGTCGATACCATTTTTTGCAAACCTGTGCTCTTTTACTTTCTTGTGTGGCAACGAAGGTTTTAAGAGGCAATTATGAAACAGGTGGATTAGGTGACTGGTCATTCCAGGTCCAGGTGATCACTACGAAATAAAAGTTTCACGCACTACTCGGTTAGCAATAATTCGAAGATTACTGCGATGGATTACTCAACTTGTACAATTTGCTGGCATAGAAGACCTGTATAAGTTCGCTCCCGCAACTGTAGTGTTACTCTCAAAATTGAGTTGTATCATTTTAGATATGTAACTTGTCTACAAAACTGTGCAAAAATTCCAATAAAGGCAGAAATGAAGGAATAAGCTGACCTATCACGATTACTCCCGTCTAGGCTGACACCATTTTTCCCTCAGCTATGCCGATACAGGCCGTCAACGCTGCGGCCTGAGTTGAAAGTGTGTCAAAGTAGGTGTGTTGTAGTTGTATTTTTTTTATTTTTTTACTTTGTAAAACTGTAAAAAGTATAACCTACAATTTTACATGCAACGACATGCGCTTTTGCCATTAATCACTTTGCTGTTGCGCAGTAAATTTACATTTTTCAATTGTTGTTATTTTTTCTGTTTTGTTGTTTTTTAACATGCTGTACTTTGCATTTTTTAACTTGTTTTTCAGCAGGAGTTTTTCGTCTTTTTAATTAATTCCCCTCTCCCATAACAGCTGTGCATAACACCCATTGACCTATAAGCCCGGCCTGGCAGCGGTTATTTACTGCATACCTGCCGGCGCTTTAGGCTACGCCGATCACATGCTCACTCACTCGTCGGCTGGCTATCTGGCATTCTCATTTTCAACAGCTCGTTAGCCACGGCTCAGTAACGCCCAGTACATTTGCAACTCACTAGCTATGGCCCGACTCCCAAACACAAACACACATCCAGAGATAATGTTAATATTTACACCAACACACAGTGAGGAAAAGGACACTCACTTGCAGTGTGTGTCAACATGCTGTTAATGCCGCGCAGTCAGTCAACCGCCCAAGTATACAAACAAAGACGCGAAAGCACAGCTCTCCGGTGGCTTGACCAGACTGAAGGGCGCAGCGCAAGCAAAATGAAGCGACGACAACTTGATGTACTTAACAAGCGCCGGAAGGTGGCGAACATTGCAAGGACAACGGCAATGATGCCCTCGCTATCGTAATAAATGAGCCTTGACGTGCGATTGGCGCGCGCGTTGCATCGGACGCTATATGTATAAGGCGACTTACTCGCAGGGCAGACAAACAACAAAGTAACAACAACAAGTTGGAATTAAGAGCAGAATCAGCAATAAGATTGCGCGCTGACCACTGGAGCGCAACAATTGAGGCGGCGGCGCAAACAAATAGCAGCGGCAGGTCAACGTGTGATTAAACATGTCCAGGAGTTGTTGAAGGCTGCCTGCGCGCCAAACAGTAGCTAGTGCTTGAGTAAGGCGTTACGCAAGCAGTAGCTGAGAGCCACACGAGAAGCCGCGCGCAAAGCGTGTAGCGCGAAACGGCTGTGGAACCAGCGCATTTCGCTTGCGATTTATGCGTTAAAACTCATAACTGCTCCACCTTTTCGAACTGCTGCCGACACGCGTTATGCTTAAATGTAACTTAAATGTGTGTGTGTCAGTTCACATATTTATATAAATGTGTACATGAAAAGTGTGTGTGATGGCACGCGGAACTCCGCCGCTGTAGTAAATAACGCATGCCGCGCGGCAAGTGAGTCGCTACCGTTGGGGAGACATGCTGAGAAAATATGCTGCAATTAGTGCGCAACAACAACAATAACAAAAATGATGTGCACAGTTATTGTGTTGATTAAAAAGTTAAGCGCTGCCATTTAGTTTTTAGATTTTCAGCGCCACTCCTCCTGCCTCGGCCTCGGCGGTGGCACGCATTTTAGCGCGTTGGCACTTTGAAGTTGCTCAACACGCTCTGGTGGAATGATTAATGCGTATCTGTTGGTGAAGTTACAAATTCTTTATGAAGTGCTTTTTAAGCTTCCAGCAGTGTATTGTAAATTTGAAGCATGTTGTGAAACAATAAAAGGTTAATAGAGCGTCAGTGTTTTAGAAGCATCGTTTAGTGTCCATAGGATTAGAGTTGCCTTATTCTATTACAATGAGGTTCATGATTCGCTTTGAGTTTTCAGTAAACGAAACTTTTTACATAGCAGATGATCCTTTCTGTATATTTAAGATCAAATTATTCACTGACAAGTAGAGATATGATTCTGGTAGGCTCTCGTTTTCTAGCTTTCTTTTAACACAATTCAGTTGCCAAGGTGCGGAGCTTTGTACCGCACATAAGTACTTGGCTATTATTTTAATAAAATTATCGTCTCCAGCAATACCAGTGTTGATTTCAATAACCGTGCATTGTGAGAGATTTATTAATCAATTCCATGCTCCGCAATCACTGGCTTGGATTCATAATAAGATAAGGTCACATCAGAATCACTGCTAGTTTTAAGAGCTTATGCCGGAATCAGAGATCTTCGATATAATGGAAATAGGTCGGAACACCACTGTCGTATTGTTTTCAGTACTGGATATCTGCGGGACAAATTATAGGAGGGCTGATGAACTCTTCCTTGTTGAAGTTCTGAATTGTAAATCTGGGGCTTACGAAATAAAGTTAAAAATCTAACCGGATTTCGGAAATGGAAATTGTTTGATAGTATATGAGCTTAAATTAAATTAACAGAAGTTAAAGTTGTTCCGAGCATGAGTTAGTAGTAGAAAGAGTTCCATTTCCTTTCAAATATTTACTTGTCTCTCCAGCTCCAGTCTTTAAATTGTATTTTTCTACGGAAATACCCGACAGCCTGTAACTACATTGGAGCATGAACTGCTCTATGCTCTTCGCTTCTGACAAATGCAAAAAATCAGTTCCAAAATAGAGCGAGTACATTTTCATACGCAATCGCACAGGCAACGCAGAGTGGAAGCTGACCGCAGTCAAACTGATCAATGCGATAAAACACTTTGAGCGTTTTGTTTATTTGTATGTTTGTATAGTATTCTCATATTTTGCTTATATGAAATTATTATGAATGTGGTTCCCTAATCCATCAAAATCTATACAAAACCCGGTATCAATGTTATCAAGGCCAAATAATGCTAATTTTCATAATCTATCGCATCCTTTCCCAAAGGGAGCGATAACGCCGCCTTGTGGGCGCTGCAGGTGTCAAGGGGGGGCGGTAAGAGACTCAGAAAGAAAATGGGGGCGTTGTGTAGAGGCCTGGGGGTGATTTGTAATTTTATTTAGCTAGGAGGCCTCTTAGACAACGACTGCATGAGCTCTCGACTCTCAACAACAACTTGTGAACATCAACTAATATGAATTAAAAGATTGCTCAAATTCGTTTCTATATTTCTCTCCGCGTAGTTCTGTCCTATTTTATTGAATATAGAAAAAATTAAAATCATGTCAATCGGTCGCTCCGTTTCATAATGAAAGTAGACACAAACAAACAAATAAAAAGCCAACAGACACACTATCGCATTTTAATAGATAATAGATAATAGTTAGCACCTGAGGACAAGTCAATTCTCAATTCAGCTCGATGAGTCCATTTTACCAACTAATGAAGCATTGTTGTTGTCTTACGTGAGCTTTATTAAAGATGAGAAAATATGTGAAGAACTATTATTTGATAGAAATTTAGAGACCGATACAAAAGGCGAAACCATATTCAATATATTGGAAAAGTTTTGCGATGAGAAAGAGATTCCTTTGAAAAATATTATTTCAGTTGCTACGGATGGCGCTTCGGCTATGACAGGGTGCCATAAAGGCTTCATAGCGTACTTAAAAAATAAAATTCCAGATGTCCTTGATGTACATTGCGTTATTCATAGACAACATTTAGTTGCTAGAAACTTAAGTGAAAAACTGTTTCAATCACTGCAATATGTCATCAAAGCAGTCAATAAAATCCGCAACAGCTCTTTGAATGATAGATTATTTCATCAGCTTTTACTAATGACGAGGATTTCAATCGTTTGTTGTTTCATACTGAAGTTCGTTGGCTATCAAGAGGCAATTGTCTGACTGGATTTCACAACCTGTTTGACTCTGTTATAGAGTTCAAAAATGGTTATCAAGAATTTTGGCTACAAAATCCGATCTCGCACCCTGGATTGTGGTCAATCGTTCAACGATTCTTGATAGCATTTCCATCGTCATATTTGTGTGAACGTGGATTTAGTGCTGTGACAACACTGCTTACTAAAAATAGAAATCGTTTGCTTGTTACCGAACGTGGCGACTTGCGACTGTTCTTGAGTAAATTGGAACCTGATATTAACAAACTTATTAAACAGCATCAGATTCATCCTTCACATTAGTTTTTATATATGGATCGATTATTTTAGTTTTATTTTTAATAAAAGATTCTCTGTTTTAATGCTATAAAGTTGCGTTTCAATAATCATTCTTATTGGCAGGTGGAGCCCATATGAGTTAACTTGAGACTTAAGCGCCGTTGTATGTTAGCTACTGCGCTCAGGTTTCAAGTTGCGGGTTATAGTAAAAGTTTCGCTTAGAATTCTCCGTTAATATACATATATAGGTCACAATAATTAATTAATTTAATTTGAAATTATAGTGGTTTTTAAATAGGTGAAAAAATGAGGGCGCTAAAAAAATATTTATTCTCAAAGTAGGCAGTAGACACCATAAGTTTGGGAACTACTGATCTATCGGAAAGTATTAAATACCCTTATTTTTTTGTGCTCTGGTTTTTTATTCGTACAAAACAGTAATTAATTAATAAAATTTCTTTTTTTAATGATATTCGAACAAATTTTTTTGCGGTTAAAGAAACTGTTACGAACAAAGCCACAAGGCGTGTCACTCGAACACGAGCGGTAAGGTCGTATTTACTTGTCGTCCCCTCGCCTACAAAAAAACCGGTTTGGCAACAAAAGTGTTCTGGTGTAAACCGGCATACTATTCAGTTGTTTTTTGATTGAGTGATTGATTACAGATCCCACCGTCAACAAACTGATTGGACCTTATCAGTGTGGCTTTAGACCTGGAAAAGCAACAACCGACCAGATATTCACCATGCGCCAAATCTTGGAAAAGACCCGTGAAAGGAGAATCGACACACACCACCTCTTCGTCGATTTCAAAGCTGCTTTCGACAGCACGAAAAGGAACTGCCTCTATGCCGCGATGTCTGAATTTGGTATCCCCGCAAAACTAATACGGCTGTGTAAACTGACGTTGAGCAACACGAAGAGCTCCGTCAGAATCGGGAAGGACCTCTCCGAGCCGTTCGATACCAAACGAGGTTTCAGACAAGGCGATTCCCTATTGTGTGACTTTTTCAACCTGCTTCTGGAGAAAATAGTTCGAGCTGCAGAACTTAGTAGAGAAGGTACCATCTTCTATAAGAGTGTACAGCTGCTGGCGTATGCTGATGATATTGATATCATCGGCCTTAACACCCGCAAAACAAATGGGTCTGGCAGTGAACGAGGGCAAGACGAAATATCTCCTGTCATGAAACAAACAGTCGTCGCACTCGCGACTTGGCACTCACGTCACTGTTGACAGTCATAACTTTGAAGTTGTAGATAATTTCGTCTATTTAGGAACCAGTATTAACACCACCAACAATGTCAGCCTAGAAATCCAACGCAGGATAACTCTTGCCAACAGATGCTTCTTCGGACTGAGTAGACAATTGAGAAGCAAATTCCTCTCTCGACAAACAAAAACCAAACTCTATAAGTCGCTCATAATTCCCGTCCTGCTATATGGTGCAGAGGCTTGGACGATGTCAACAACTGATGAGTCGACGTTGCGAGTTTTCGAGAGAAAAGTTCTGCGAAAGATTTATGGTCCTTTGCGCGTTGGCCACGGCGAATATCGCATTCGATGGAACGATGAGCTGTACGAGATATACGACGACATTGACATAGTTCAGCGAATTAAAAGACAGCGGCTACGCTGGCTAGGTCATGTTGTCCGAATGGACGAAAACACTCCAGCTCTGAAAGTATTCGACGCTGTACCCGCCGGGGGAAGCAGAGGAAGAGGAAGACCTCCACTCCGTTGGAAGGACCAAGTGGAGAAGGACCTGGCTACGCTTGGAATATCCAATTGGCGCCACGTAGCGAAAAGGAGAAACGACTGGCGCGCTGTTGTTAACTCGGCTATAATCGCGTAAGCGGTGTCTACGTTAATTAAGAAGAAGAAGATTGATTACAGGTAATTGCAATAATGTAATCGCCCTACTTAAAAATAATAAAATCTAGGCGTATATATTACATCCACTTTGCGGTATTTAAAATCTATCAGCTATCTGTTCGAACCAGCTTTGCGCTCGGTTCGGCTTTGAGCGTCGACTTCGTAGGCACCTTAACTCTAGAAACATTAGTTACATACATATGTATATAAGGTTCAATTTTGGTTGTCTATTACGATATGAAGACTTCATATAGCGTGTAGTAATGTACTATCCTATACTGGAATCCACTTCAAATATCATCGCCCTTACTTGTTTACCATATTAATCCAGCGTAGTTTCTTTCCTCAATAGTATTGCTAGCGATATCTGTGTCACTTGTTCTTACTTATCTTGGTCACATCATTTGTGTTTGTGAACATATTTAAATAAATCCCTGAATAACCGATAATCTATATTTAATATTTTGACTTTTGTAATTGGAAATATTGTGATGTAAAGTCCTCTCTGACATTTCCTTTAACTAATTAATTTAAAATTGTCCGCTTTATTTAGAATGAAAGTCTTCTGTGCCAATGTCTCGTATAGATAAGTGAAATTTTCTTTTTAAAGCTGCATGAGAATAAAATTTAAATAGCGGGGCTAGAAAAAATGTACCATATCGTGCCTGCGGCACGAGAAAAAAGTCAACAAAAGGTCGGACAAAAGTTTAACAAAAGCCAAGTAAACTAGCGAAACAATTGAATCGAATTGACGAGCAGACTTCGGTGCGAAAAAAGTGAAAGCGATGCAACAGATAACAACTAAAGGAGATCCAGCGAAAGTTTTCGCAACAGTTCAAACGATTTAAAACTTAAGCGCTTAAGACAATTGAAAAAATAAGAGAGTGTTAAGTAAAATTGATGTTGGCGCTTGGCGACCTAGCAGGGAGTAAAAAACCAAACTCAAAATAAAGTAGCTAAAAGTAAAGAGGAAGTAAAGGAAACTAATATACTATGCGTATATTTGTGCGAATTTAATGGAAATCGTAGTAGTGAGTACAGCAACCAACATATTAATAGGAAAGAAGTGCGTGAAAATGGGTAGAGTGAACGAAAAAAATAGTATAAGCATATGCACAGAAAAAATATCAAGAAAGCGAAATTTTATCTGAATTTCAAAAAGTTCCAGTGAGCCTTGAATGTTTCCCACTTAAATATTTTTCATTAGAAACTCCAAAAACATATGCCAATCGAAGGATAAAAAAACTTATTATAAATAAAAGCATAAGCATCAATGTAATCCCATTTCAATTTGTTGCCGATTCAAACTACAAGTGGCAGCCGCCAGCAGCTTAGCCGACAAGCAAGTAAACACTTCTGACACATGCGGCAAAGGAGCTCAACAGCGAAAATTGCGAGCATAAAGTCCCAATAAATTTGCATTTATTTCGGGTTATTTTAAGTTCAAGATGACAGATAATTCTACGAATTCAATGAGACCAGAAAGGCGAATATATTTACTCGTATATGTCCGTGTGTATATAAATAATATTAAATATATATTAACTTTCACACATATAACATACATATATACGCGCCATAATTGGGACTGTTGCTGTGGTTACTTTGAATAATCGCAGAGCGGCTGTTTTATCCGATTTGTGATTGTTAGCGTATTATCGATTACATAGCAAACTCAGTATTAAAAAATACAAAAAAAAACAAACAATGGCAATTTGCAAGAAAACAGTCTATGGTGTACTATTTAAACGGAAAGTGCCCTACACAGCAAAATATTGACACGAAACCAAACACACACACATCGTACATACAGACACAGTGCGAAGGAATGCCGTTTGAGCAATGAGGAAGCGTGTTGTTATGACTTCCAGTCGCTTGGGTAAAATTTTCCATGCCATTTGTGGACAAAATAGGCCAGGCATGATTGCATGTGTGTATGGGAAGGCACTGTTCTGAATTCTAAAGCGCAGCAAAAATAACAAGACTGTACAAAAATGGTATTGGGAGCAAGTAGAGGGCAATGGCAGTTAAAGGCAATGAACCTTTAAGGAATTCGATATCGCTGACACTTCATAAAGTTAATTGATTTATGGGGTAGTGGCAGGGGAACCAACTATTTGTGCGCCAATAGTCACTATGTGACGATGAGGAGGTTAATATATAGCCGAGTATGTGCAGGTCTATGTTAAATATAATATATCTATATGATCAATTAAATATTTATATACTAAAGTTACTTCTCTTAAAATTTGCATTATCAGCTTAATTGTTATTTCAAAACTGCTCTGATTTGAATTCTTTCAAATGATCAAATAAATTATTCGTATAATTCATCGATCCGCTTTGAAATTAAGGAAAGGTTATCTTACATTTAAAAGTCTCAAGAAATCGTAAAAGTCATCCCCACGCCATAAGCAGCCTTCTTGCCTTCGTCTGGTTGGCTTGCCGAAACTAATTGTCATCCATAGCAAACTCCAATTCATATATTGTGAATTATTGACATTGTCAGGAAAGTAGTCCTAACTGATTCCAGCCTAAACTTTTGGTAAAACGGAATATGAATTCACTTTCTCAAAAGTGTTGACCTCTGCGCAAACAAAAAGTAAAATAAATATCTTCCTTCGAATAAAACTTTGAACCAACTAAAGCTTGTGACAGGAACATAGTATTTTCATTGAAAATAGCCAATAGAAGAATAGAAAAACAACTAGCAACTACAAGCACTTTTAGTACATACAAAGATGGTTTTCCATGAAACATATGCTTTCGAACAGAGCGCTTCTTCTAAGCTCATATGTATTTCGTAATTTTTTTCATAAGAAAACGAAATCAATTCAATACAAATTTTATCTTTTACGTGATAGGAATTGATGCACAATACTAAAGCAGCCACTCGCTTCAACATACTTAGTGTTGTTGTCTAAATAAATATGTATTTGCTAAGTATTTACTTTGCTACACGCGCTTTACCTCCGTTTCTATGCAATCAATGATTGGGCAAATGTGTAAACACAGCCGCGTGCAAGTGCTGTGATTTCTTGTTGTTGCCACTCGATATTGTATAAACTAATAATCAATAAGTGGCGAATGTAGTAAACAGAAATAGTGGTATAATATTCAAGCGAAGAAATATGCTTTAGTTTTGTGGATGCTGGCTTGAAAATGATAGGGCGTATGAGTAACTTTAATTTGAGTGAAGCATACAAACATTTACGAAGTGCGTTAAAAAAATAACGGCAATTTCAAAATTAAAATATCGCGGGCTTAGAGACTCTAATTGTCAATTTTATTTAATCTTTTGATGCTGATATGCATGCCCCTAAAATAATAAAAATAAGATAAAATGTTCAGCTAAATTAATTGCTTACATTGCTGTAGCCGCGGCAAAGGTTAGTCGTGTTTTCATGAGATAGGCAATTTTCGAAATGTATTAAAGAGTTTTTCTTTGAATTCTTGGTCTAGCCTAGCCTCCATGTGACTTTGTCTATTTGCAAAAGTTAAGAGAACTTTAAAAAAATTTTTGATGCGCATCTGGGCATTATCTCAATGGAAGTAAAATACTTTGAAGCATTGGAAAACTTTGTATATTGAATAACATTCATAATTCGAAAAACACTTGAACTGATTGTATTATATTTGTAACCGTAGAAGGTAAATGCATTTGCTTTTATTACTATTTTTGATTTTGTGTCCGAAATGATTACCATATATTGGACTGAATTAGATACATTAGAAAAAAGTCAACCGAAAAGCATTGCATTAAGCTTACGAGATTTTTATTCAGAGGTCCAGACAATTTTCGTTCATATATAGAGAATATCAGGGCTAGATGAAGGCCTGATCTGATTGCGTTAACTTTGATATTACTCAAGTATAAATGTAAAGAAGCAAAACTGCCGTATGTGGAGTGAATCAAATCCAGAAACAATCCACCAGACGAAACCTCACCCAGAACGAGTCACTGTGTGGTGCGCAGTTTCATCAAAGTGTATTATCGGGCCATACCTCTCTGAAGAAAACTGTGTAACAGTTAATATACACCGTTATTTAAAGATGTTGAATGAGGTTTTTTACTCATAACTGCACATAAGACGTATCTTTCAATAGTATTTGGTTTCAGCAAAATGTAGCAACTACACAAATAGCCTGAACGGTTTTTGCGGAGATCCAACGAAAATTTGAAAACATATTAATACCAAGGTACTGCACCTTCCGCTGGCCCCCCAGATCACCTGACCCAACTGCACCGGACTTTTTTATGGGGTTATGTCAAGCAAGAAATTTGCAAATCAAAATCCAGCAATCTTAATTGAACTGAAGTAGTCCGTTAAGTTGATAATTGAGGCAATCTCAACTTTTCACCTTCAGACCTAATCTCTTTATTGTAAATATTTAGGTTGCATTTATTCTCTTCGCAGTTCCCCGTATCCTTGACTTTAATAAAAAGAAAGTTGATTAACCACGACTTTAAGTGCGAATCTTATGATTCTGTGTTCCGTCGTGGAGGGCTCCTATGACACCTCTCATTCTGTGATCGGTCCAGTCATAAGTTCGTTATACAAAGTGATTTCTAGCACTCACATTTTCAATACTTAAATTACTGCTAACAATAAATTCCATAAGAGACTGACGCCCTGTGTTGCAGCCGCGCTGTCCTGTTCAGGGTGGTGAGCATTCGCGTTACATCCTAGGATAACGGGCAGCTTGTTTCTCCTCCAGCAGATCGCTAAGCTAAGGGCGGCCTCTGACCTACCCTTTGGTTCTTGGATCAGTGAACTTTTACGATATGAACTTGTTCGCGATGACATCCGAGGCTAACGCCGCATTGTGCATGTTCACCTGTTTCTATGAAGAACTGGCCTTCACCAGGGGCTCCTGCGTAAAGGGTGGCACCCCTGTTGAGCGCATGTCCGGTCGATGTCAGTGATTGAACAGTGTATTATTAATCGAGGAATAAGCTTCTTATTATTTTTTTGTAAGAGTTCATTAATTTATATTTTTATTAAACAATTGTACACTAATATTTCCAAAAAGAATAGAAATTTATATTTTTATAACAATTGAAAATCTGAATGTCTAGAATTTTGCTAATCAACAGAGGGACCGTAAGTTCGCCGCTCAAGGGATATAAAAAATAATGGATTTGAACTAAAA
Organism: Bactrocera tryoni; assembly: GCF_016617805.1. Lineage (NCBI taxonomy): Eukaryota > Metazoa > Arthropoda > Insecta > Diptera > Tephritidae > Bactrocera > Bactrocera tryoni. Next base: position 53,492,256 of record NC_052503.1, read on the forward strand.
AGTATAGGATAGAGTATATAGCATATATAGCATAGTTAAATTTACAATCTACAATTTTTATTGGCTTCGTATATCACTTAAGGAATAGTACATAAATTAATACGTATGTGTAATGTAAAATCATCTTCTTAATATCTTCACGGTCTCTGCATCTGCATCGAATATCATTACACATACATACGTATGCTTCTTTTTATAGTGTATAACAATATAGGCTGTTGGAAAGAAGGAAATGGGATTTAAAATCGTGATATAGTTGTAATCTGATTTCGTCTCTTTACTTTTAAAGTTACGACCCAACATTTATATCCGTAGAATTGAATGTAAGTCAGTCTTCAAAAAGATTTTCACTATTTAGATATTATCTGACTGGCTAAACGTGACTTCGAAAGTACGCTTCATTAGTATCTTATCAAAGTGCAATCTCTAATCTATTCAGCAGCTGCTGTTGCTCTTTCAAGGTCACGCCAAGATTTGCGGCTGAGCTACTAATGCAATCAGCTTTACTCAGTTACTATGATTCTATCATAATATATATGGTGGCATGCAACATGCATGCACCCGCACATGTGTGCTCGAAGTATGTATGTGTGTGTGTAGATGGATCTGTTGAATATGAAGATAAGCGCTTCGCTTGAGCGAATATCTACACAAGAGTCTACTAAACGAGTGGTTGAGTGGCTTTGCTCTACGAAAGCATTAAGGTAAATTCACTTAACATGCACACACATGATCACTTATATATGCACTCATATACTTGAATAATATTGCGTATGCACATTTCGAAATAGATTTGTTTAGGTGTGTTTGTGTGGTCAGAAAGCGAGTATACCTCGAGTTTGTGGCAGTTGAACTCATTCAATTATTCAAATCAAATTTGCTGCTGCCACTGAAAGGAAAATTCATCTAATCAACACAGAGCCCAGCTGAATGAAGACGAAGACTCGAGCTGGAAACGGCGAATGCGACTGTAAATCTTATTCTAAGTGCTTATATTCACGGACATCTGGCTGTTAGTAACGGGTAGTTCAACTACGGACAACTTTGATCTCACTTCAGTATTTTATGAAACTTTTAAAATTTACTGTACCGATAAGATTGGCTGGGATTTAGTGGAATGGCGGTCACCCTGAATTTTCTCTAGAAACTACCGGTGTTCGGCTTTAGGTCTAGATACTCAAAAACCTTGAAAACTATGACCTCGGAATCTTTGCATTCATATCTAATGGCACGTGTAAGGGCAGACCCGTAGAAAAAATAGGTTCCTTTACGGATGGTTCGAAATTCAAGATGGATATTGGTGTTGAGCTGTTTAGTCGAAGCGACCGAAACCCATATCGTCGTCTTCGTCGGGCTCCGACTCCTCCTTTTTGGCTTTTTCCTTCTTTTCGGCAGCAGCGCCAGCACCAGCAGTTGAAGCATAGGCAGCAGTAGCAGCAACAAACTTGCTGGATTGGTAACATCTAAAAAGAAACTGCGGAGAGCCTATAAAATATATATGTATATATAAGTGATCGGCATAATGAGCTGAGCCGATTTAACCATACCCGTCCGTCTGTTTCTCAGTTTTTTGGATTGAGGAGATATCTTCACAAAATTTTGCATTAATTATTGTAATCAGTTTAAATTACTACTGAAAGTCCTATATAGATAGCTTGTTGGGGACAGAAAAGAGTTCAGACAAGCTCCACCATTTTATTATTCGGCCGCTCTTGAGTTTGACGAAAGCTACTCGGTGTGAGTCATGAGATATCTAATACGTTCCTCGCCCTCAGAAAAGTGTATCGACGTTGTTATAAAAAAAGCAATTATCGAGAGTGTTTTTTGTGTTCTTCGCCTGTGGATATCTTAAAATATATGGACTCTCATACATCCCTGAGAGCTAGCTGAAAGAAATTCTCTTCCCTTAGCGAAATCGTGATGGGTGCAAGGCTTAATGTTGATAGATACAAATTTCAGTCCAACAACTGCTCCAATTCTCCACTCGCGCCTTTGTACACTCCCACTTAGTGCTCGGGCGCTTTCAGCATCTTTGGGCCCCCGCCTATAGCGCGGCATCCTTCAACGAATATTACTGTGCAAATTTTTGATTAATACAATTCGCTCCATAGGTTCCCCACAATCAAATCAGCATGCCACATGGCCTTTCACATGCCGAGGCGTTTTGCCAAGCCTGCATCCGGCATGAATGTGGCAGGTAATGCATCCTGCCATGTTTTTGCTGCCGCAGCTATAATGTTTTGGCTACATTCAGCCATGCGCACACACACATACATACACATAAATGTGTTGTTTGTGTGTGGCAACGGAAATGCACAATAAATCGTTGCACACAAGCAAACACAAACATTTAGTATTTAGTCTAAATGCATGTTGCCGTGCGGCTAAGATTAATTTCTTAGTAATTCCCAAGCTGCATGCAACATAGCAATTCCTCCATACAATATATATTTATACTATATACTAGTATATTATTCAAGTGTGTCGTCTATAAAGGCCATTGTTATGGCTTACTTGATGAATTTGCCTGAAATGCACTCACACGAACAATAGTCGGCGCCGACTGCCGAGTTCCGAGTATTAGTGCACAAATAAAAGGATCCTTTCTTCGCCAAGATATACCAGTTCATAAATTAGTAAACCCGAAGTGTTTCACTTAATTAAATTCGTTAAATGTTGGTTAGCATTCTAATATACTCAAATAATGGACTTCATGAAAGCTTCAGTTCTGAGCTGATGAATGCAATTATCCTCATTAAAGCTATACAATTTACTTAAAATAATAGTGAAGACAACTTAGTGATTTCAGATATCAGATTTAGCTAAGTCTAAAACTTTATTGCTTACTTCGTAAGAGTGTGAGAATAATTACTCAGTGGAGAGAACACGAGTGTTGTTTATTAAATCGGTGATATCTGTTTCGAACTAGCAAGCTAGGATTATGTGTACACCAGACAGACTGAAAGTTTCGTAGCCTTCGAGTTATATTTTTAAGTTAGATCTAACCTATCTAGCAATTGACTGTAGATGTAGGATAAATGTGTGTTAATGGAGGTGATAGCTGACCCTTTGAAGGTATCTGTGAACAAGAAAAACACTAACTTCGGCTGCACCAAAGCTAATATACCCTACACAGGTGAATTTCTTTTAGTAACTACATATGGGTCCAGTTTGTATGGAAGCTATATGCTATAGAAATTTGATCTAAACAATTTTTTCGGAGATTATGTTATTACCTTAAGCAGTAATCCATGTCAAATTTCGTGAAGATATATCGTCAAATGAGGAAGTTTCCCAAGCAAACATTTGATTCCGATCATTCAGTTTGTATGGCAGCTGTATGCTATACTTAACCGATCTGAACAATTTCTTCGTATATTACATTATTATCTGACAAATGAGCAGTTTCTTGAAGAGAAAATGACGTCAGCAAAATTTCAAAACGATATCTTAAAAACTGAGGGACTAGTTCGTATATATACAGAATGACAGACGGACAGGCGGACATGGCTAAATCGACTCAGCTCAACATACTGATCATTTACTTATGTACTTTATAGGGTCTCCGACGCTTCCTTTTGGATGCTACAAACTTCGTGACAAGCCTGTTCAGGGTGTAAAATGGCTATATCATGAGCTCATAACCGATAGATTCACTATGTAACAAAGAAATTGAAACGATGGGAAAATCATTTAAATTCCTTCTTCGATTTTCTTCCTTTTACTTTATGGATGGGTACCAGCAAAGAGAAATACAGCCTTTGTTCGAGAAAATAGAAAATGATAGGCGAATGGATGAAAATGCAAACAGTCTTTATGGTCCTGATACTATAGATACAATTTTGGTTTCAGCGAAAATCTTGATGTCAAAGATGTAAGTCCAATTGTTGAAAATATCCTAAAATAACAGATATCCTCGATTTGCTCGACTGCTCAAGATCTTAATAAAGCACAAAAAAAAAGGTTGATATCATTCTAATAAAGTTTGATATAAAAATGTATGCGATGCATGGAAGCCACACAAGCTAACGCTAAATCGCTAATCACTTTTCCGAAGCGGCAAAGCGATCTATGACAACGTCAAGCGACAGTGATCATGGTCGAAACGCAGTATGCCCGTGCAATCAGTAGCTGAGCCAGGATTAGCGGTCAGGAAGATTCGTCACCAAACACAAACTAACTTGGATTGTGTACTATGAGCGCTTCCACAACGACGTTCATTCGGACCGATACTGTTAACAATTGGACCGTCTGTACGACACAATTATCTAAAAGCGATCTGCTTTGCCCAATAAGAGAAGAATTGTCTTCCATCAGGACAATGCCACTCGGATCGAATAGGATTTCTCAGAATTTCCGGAAGTTCTGTTGGGAGGTTCTTGTGCATCCACCTTATAGTTTATAGTTATTATATAATGTTTGTAATGACAGCATATCCTTGTGCCAAGAATGAGTAAGCTTGGGTCAACATTTCCACTAGCCCTCATATACGTAATATGAATACTTTCGAGTTTCCGTTTAACTTAAAACTGGACACACGTATTGACTTATTATGAAATTCGGAAAACACGTATTTCTAATAACGGAGTATCCTCTTGCCCAAAATGGCTAAACCAGGGAATACCTTATATACGAAAATAGATAAGAATTTCAAACTTCTGGTTAACTTAGTGTCGTTCAATAAACCAGGTATCTGAGCAAATTAAATGAGAGTATTACCTACGATAGCTCTTACAGTTAGTTTACACCAAAAAGAAAATCCTCCGGATTTGAGCTTTGCAAATTGCGGGTGTGTAAAATGATCGGTTACATACGAACTTAGTCCTTCCCTACTTATTTAAATAAACTCTCTACTTTTGATTCACTAGTTTTGATGAGAATATGTATGTATTTTCTATATCTTACATTTATGATCGTGTTTGCTTTTAAAAATTAACAGATCTTTTTGCTCTATAAGAAAACCATTCTAATGACATTTTCTGCAAAAACTTCCCAGGTTAACCGAGCTTGTCTCAAATATAGCACAGTTATTGTAATTGTTATATCTCTAGAATTGTATACTCAAAGATCAAACGATTATTGAGAAACCTACTCACTACCCTAATCGGTGGTTGCTTCATTGCTGGGTAATTGAAAAAATTAAGAGTCTCATCCAACTAATCATTTACTAACCTAGGTATTGAATATGATTAAAGTTTTTACTGTTAAGGTATAATCTTCTTCTTCTTAATTGGCGTAGACACCGCTTACGCGATTATAGTCGAGTTAACAACAGCGCGCCAGTCGTTTCTTCTTTTCGCTACGTGGCGACAATTGGATATTCTAAGCGAAGCCAGGTTCTTCTCCACTTGGTCCTTCCAATGGAGTAGAGGTCTCCTCTTCCTCTGCTTCCCCGGCGGGTACTGCCTCGAATACTTTCAGAGCTGGAGTGTTTTCGTCCATTCGGACAACATGACGTAAGCCAGCGTAGCCACTGTCTTCTAATTCGCTGAACTATGTCGATGTCGAGAGAGGACTTTGCTTCTCAATTGCCTACTCAGTCCGAAATAACACTGGTCTTTTCCAAGATTTGGCGCATGGTGAATATCTGGTCGGTTGTTGATTTGCCAGGTCTAAAGCCACACTGATAAGGTCCAATCAGTTTGTTGACGGTGGGCTTTAATCTTTCACACAATACGCTCGATAGAACCTTATATGCGATGTTGAGGTGGCTAATCCCACGGTAGTTGGCGCAGATTGTAGGGTCTCCTTTTTAATGGATTGGGCATAGCACATTTAAATTCCAATCGTTAGGCATGCTTTCGTCCGACCATATTTTACAAAGAAGCTGATGCATGCTCCTTATCAGTTCTTCGCCGCCGTGTTTGAATAGCTCGGCCGGCAATCCGTCAGGCCCCTGCCGCTTTGTTGTTCTTCAGGCGGGCAATTGCTACTCGAACTTCTTCATGGTCGGGTAATGGAACGTCATGCTCCATCAGTCATCGATTGGGGAATCGGGTTTCCTTCTCCTGGCGTTGTGCGTTCACTGCCATTCAGCAGGCTGGAGAAGTGTTCCCTCCATAACTAAGTATGCTCTGGGCATCGGTCACTAGATCACCTTTGGGGGTTCTACAAGAGTATGCTCCGGTCTTGAAACCTTCTAGTAAGCCGCCGCATTTTTTCGTAGAATTTTCGAGCATTACCCCTGTCGGCCAGCTTATCGCATTCTTCGCACTCACGCATTTCGGCCTCTTTTTCTTTTTCTGTCTGCAAATGCGTCTCGCTTCCCTCTTCAACTCTCGGTATCTATCCCATCGCGCATGTGTTGTGGTCGATCCTTACGTTGCGAGGAGTAGGCATTCTTTTTTTCTCCGCTGCGACACGGCACTCCTCGTTGTACCAGCTGTTATTTTGCACTTTCCGAAAGCCAATGGTTTCGGTTGCAGCTGTACGTAAGGAGTTTGCAATGCCGTCCCACAGTTCCCTTATACCGAGTTGCAAGTCGAGTAAAAAATCGTTCGGCTATCTGTTGTGATTGCAGCTTCTCGACGTCAAGCTGCAACAAGATAGTGGTCCGAGTTGATGTTAGGACCTAAGAGCGAACGCACGTCTAGAACACTGGAGACCTGTCTTCCGTCTACCACAACATGATCGATCTGGTTGGTAGTTTTTCGATCCGGAGACAGCCAGATAGCTTGATAAATCTTCTTATGCTGGAATCTAGTACTACAGATAACCATATTTCGTGCCCCGGCGAAGTCAATCAGCCTCAACCCATTTGGGGATGTTTCGTCGTGGAGGCTGAATTTACCGACCGTAGTGCCAAAGATACCTTCTTTGCCCACCCTGGCGTTAAAGACGCCAAGCACGATTTTGACATCGTGGCGGGGGCAGCCTTCATAAGTGCGCTCCAATCACTCATAAAAGGCATCTTTGGTCACATCGTCCTTCTCTTCCGTCGGGGCGTGGGCGCAAATCAGCGATATGTTGAAGAACCTCGCTTCGATGCGGATTGTGGCTAGACGTTCATTCACCGCAGAGAATGATAATATTCGGCGACGGAGTCTCTCTCCCACCACGAATCCTACACCAAACTTGCTCTCCTTTATATGGCCACTGTAGTAAATGTCACAAGGACCTACTCGTCTCTGTCCTTGTCCCGTCCATCGAATTTCTTGGACGGCTGTGATGTCAGCCTTTGTTTTTACGAGGACATCAACCAGCTGGGCAGCGGCACCTTCCCAATTAAGGGACCGGACATTCCAGGTGCATGCCCTCAATTCGTAGTCCTTATTTCGTTTACCATGATCGTCATCAAAAGGAGTGTCTCTTATCCGAGGCTGTTTTTTCTTTTTCATTGGAGTGTTTTTTTTACGTGGCGGGTCCCAAACCCAGCGCACAACCCTATGCAGGGGATTGTTCGCCTTCTCACTTTCGCTCGCTTCAAACGGATGTTCTTAGGCTACCCAGAGGATACTTGGTCAAAGACCGGAAGTAATGAGCTGCTTGAGCCATGTGTAAAAGAATCGTTTCTGGCCACTCCCAAGTGAATGGCGATCAGAGAACTTTCCTCACTTGCGTGAACTTCTACACATAACTCCAGTCTCAGGTATAATCACTTATGAGAAAAATAAAGTTCTTTTTTGTGAACCTGCGCATATTTACATGAGCAATATTTACCCTTTCGACTTTCATACAAAAATAACTTTTAATCGGCGTTTAATTGCTTAGCACAATTTTATACACTCCAATATACGGGCAATTAAATGTTTTGAAGAACAAGTGATTTTTTCATAATTTCTTCTCGACTTCATTAAAATGTCATGGTGGTATACGAGCACTCACCACAAGTAAAAGTGAGGTTAATGGTCTTTTATGTGCTTTGAAACTTTCTCCACAAGAATATTGACGATTGTGGTTCGGTTTCATATTGACCTCAATAAATACAAATTTATTTTTTCAATCGTTTGGTTTACAAAGTATACATACCTTGCACCGTGGTCCTCGTTTAGCTGAAAAATACATACCTCACCGGTTTTATCTAAATTTGTGATATACAGTAATGCCCTCCACAGGTGCATTTCTTGTAACAAATTTAACTAAATCTGAAGACGTAACTAGCCAACGGTTTGCATCTAACGAAAAATGGTTGTTACTACTGGCTAGAAAGACCATATCTTTATACATTATATAAAAATTACGAGTCACGTTGTTTGTCTGCTATGGACTCCCAAACTACTGAACCGAAGCTTAGCCCAAAAATAATCAAACTTTAACTGTTAATATCTTCTAAACGTTATGGTTTACCTTTTTTGTGGCGCATTCAAGTTCCTACAAAATCTAAGGAACAAGATATTTTTGAAGTGGTTGGAAGCGAGATATAAATTTTTCTATCTGATAATAAGAAAAAATAGAAAGCTGTATGTAGGAGGACCTTCCCGTTACAATTAAAAACTCATGTTTGGAGAGGCTTTCTTAGAGGTGTCTAGGAACTTATTTTTCCGAGTAACAAACGAAAAAAATTTTTTTCAAAAGTTATATTTTTTTATTCAAAGTAGTTTCCTTGTGCTTCGATACAGCGTTTAGCCCGGTCAATTAGCATTTCAAATAAGTGCTTAAGGTCATTTTTCGGAATGCTCTTGAGAATATCGGTCGTCGCGTTGGATAGCTGAAATGTCCTGAAACCAGTGTCCCTTCATGGGCAAATGAAGTTTTCCAAATAGGTAAAAATCACAGGGTGCCAGATTAGGTGAGTAGGGTGAGTGATTAATGGTTAATATGGAGTTTTTTGTCAAAAAATCAGTGATAAGCGTCGACCGATGACACGGCGCATTATCGTGCAACAGGCGCCAGGACCCTGCTCACGGTATAGTGGTCGAGCACGACGAATGCGTGACGAAAGACGCTTCATAACACCAAGATAAAGCACAGCATTAATCGTTTGGCCAGGTGGGACGAACTCTTGGTGTACAATACCCTCGGAATCGTAAAAACAAATCAGCATTGTCTTTATTTTTGATTTCTGAAGACGACCAACTTCTGATCGTCGCAGATGTTCTCACGACCTTCTTGGAATCGCTTAAACCACTCATGCACATTACTACGGGATAGGCACTGATCGCCATAAACTTTTTTCATCATTTGAAATATTTCAGTAAACGTTTTCCCAAGCTTAAAACAAAATTTAATATTGCTCTTTGCATTTTACGATCGATGACCAAAAGCTGCTGTTACTTTTTGATCGATAACATCGATTGTAGTTATCCAATTGTCTTAAAATTTTTACGATATGTCAACAAGAGATCTAACTTTTTATTTCAAAAACCCACCAATAGGTGGCGCCACCAGAAACAGTTATATTTAAAAAGTTCTGTTTCTTTTGCGACATACCATGTACATATAATTATAATTCATGATATATGATTATACATATATATCTATAAGGTCTACGAAGTTTCCTTCTGCGTGTTACAAGCTCGTGCTCCTAGTATGTGTGCAATAACTTAATATTATTTTTTTGAAGTTAGTAATGCTTATAAAACGTATCTACTAATTTAGTGCAAATCCCTGAAATTCGGTAAAATTCGGGTTTTCATACATTCTTACCACCAGTGTGTTGTTTTATACTAAAAAAAATCCCTTTTATCATTTCTCATGTATTTAAATACAAAACCCCAAGCTGATTATGCTTTATTTTTTCGGCTCGTGCTGTGCTTATTTCCTCGCTCACACCCAATTAATATTTGAAGGAGACAACAATCAAGTTCAAATTGCTTTTTAACTAGCTTAAAAGCTTAGCGCAAAAGAGCGGGTCACAAGCTCAGGCAACTTGTACCGTAAAAATCATAATTTTTACAAGAAAAAGCAAAGATTTAGCAAAAAGGTAGCGAATACAAAAGGAAAAACAAAATAACCGAGAAAGCTTTTAAAAGGTATTGTAAATTTGCCGCATAAACATACAAAACGAAAATCATTATATTTAAGGAGTATATGGCAGCTGGAGTATTATCGACACGATATTAATTATTATCTGTTATCATGCCACTTACCAAAAATACTCCCTGGCTTTCAATAAGGTACCTCACATACATTCACCATTCATATGGAGTAAAGTCAGTCGGATGTTAATAAATCCTGATATTAGTTATATGGGGGCTTGATCAAGTTTTCGACCAATTGTGTCTTTTGCCGGCACAAGGATGTACTCTAATCATTAAATATGTTCTATAATTTTCATTGAGATATCTCAAATATTGGCCGATATATCAAGCATAAAGTCACCCGGAAGTTCAAAATTTTTTATATAATATTAGGTATATGAACCTCAAAGAAGTACTGACGCGATTCGCGCCATTTTTCATACACAGTTATATTATAATAACAAAACCACCGAAGCTAATATACCCTTCACAGATGCATTTCTTTTAGTAACTATGTGTTCAGTTTGTATGGAAGCTCTCTGCGAAAGTAATCCGATCTGAACAATTTTTTCGGAGATTACATTGTTGCCTTAGAAAACAATCTATACCAAATTTGGTGAAGATACATTGCCAAATGTGAAAGTTTTCCATACAAGAACTTGATTCCGATCGTTCAGCTTATATGGCAGCTATATGTTATAGGGATCCGATATCTTCCGTTCCGACAAATGAGCAGCTTCTTGAAGAGAAAATGACGTTTGCAAAATTTCAAAATGATATCTTAAAAACTGAGGGACTAGTTCGTATATATACAGACGGACGGACGGACGGACGGACAGACAGACAGACTGATCATTTATATATATACTTTATAGGGTCTCCGACGCTTCTTTCTGGGTGTTACAAACATCGTGACTAACTTAATATACCCTGTTCAGAGAATAAAAATTCTCTTTGAATTTACATTGTATATCACATACACTAACCGATATTTTCGTTCAAATATAGATGCTGAGATACAATAAAGTGTTTTGAACGGTTTTGGTAGGATGTGGACAATTTTAGGGGTTATTAGCGTAAAATTGTATCCTGTTATATCAATTGCTTTTTCATTGAATTTGTGATTTATGGGAAGTAGGCATGGCTCAAAAATTGGGCGGTGACACGCCCTTCGTGCAATTTTCACACCGGCTCCCATAAAGCCGTCTCAAATCATCTCGGAGGTGAAGTTTAATGTTTCAGGCAGATAGTCCCCGAATTCAAACTCGTCTCGTTATATACTACTGTTATCAAATTGAAATGTGAATTTTTAATTTACACTTCACGTATTTTTCGAATCAGTAAAATTTTTTCTGTAAGTTGGTAGTACTGTCGCATCATCTTGTGAGGATCTACGAGTGCATTCTTCGATTTTTACTAGGTCTGAATTTATTGAACAAAGAAGTGCGATAATGCACCATCTCATACTGCATTGGTTATTTGTGATCATTTCGCCACATTTTCAATTAAGATCGTGTCGTAACCACCGCATTCGCCTGATTTACCTTCGTGTAACTTCTAGCTATTCAGCAAATTAACATGACCACCCCGAGGACACTGTTTTGATTCAATTGAGGATATATAAGTTGAATCGAAGAAGGCCCTTGGCCATCAAAGCCATGAGGAGGATTTTTCCAAGTACTATGATGACTGGAAAATTCGTTGGCATAAGTGAAATGCAGCGGGAGGGGATTATTTCGAAGGAAATAATATGGACAAAATTCACCTTTCAATTTGATCACAGTAATATAATTTTATATCTACCTCCATTAGGTGATACATACAACCGTTAGGTATTATACTCTGTATCCACAGATTACAGGAGTATGAAAATAAAGTATGGTTAAGAAAAATCCATTATTTTTGATTTAAAAAGAAGTTTTTATTATTTCATAATGCTACTATCATAGGACACTATCATGGGATAGCAGCTTCTATTGAGGCGAATTTTTCACCAGTAATATTATTCGCCGTAGACAGGAACAGGTAGATACCACTTGGTGCAGGGCTCCCACTATATAGTGCATGCTTAAGAACCTCATGTTCAAGCCCCGAATGTTCTGTCGGAACAGTATTCTACTCCTAGTGGTCAAAGCTGGTCAAGTGCTTCCTTCTGACGGTCCGACTGTTAACAGTACAGGTCCGAAATAAATGTTTGGCCATAGAGGTGCAGTTAATTCCTTACAACTCCCACCTAACGTATAGTGAAACCTAAATGTAAATTCTGTCGTAAGTGAGCTTTTGTACAGCTCCAGTAACCATCCGCATCAGAAATAAATCGATTTTGTTGCGATTCAGCAGCTGAGCGCCAATTTCCATGATCTTTTTTGCGTTAACCCATGTAGCATCCACACATCGACATTCTTGTCATATCGTGCTTTCTTTAAATTCTTCCAAACAATGTTTATCTCCTGAACAATTGAAACGTTATTTGCAAGATGTAAGGGACGATATTTCAATGAAATTAAGAGGACACCAATAAGGCCTATTTGCCCTCACTTCTCTCTCTGAATAATTATTTCCAAAAATAATATATTTCATAGTATAGAATATGAGTACAAGTAACAAGTTTTGAAATATCCTCATACTACAAAGCATGCTGATGTTAATAACACGCTAATTTCGTTTTTCCCCAGCAAGAATGGCTTAATTTTTCACTTGCAATGCTTACTGTGTACACATTGCTGTGCACTGACACTGTGGCCACTCCATGCACTTCATTATTTCGCTTAAATTATTTACAATCTGTTCAGAGTCTCAGCGCTCGCATCATTTAGTTAATTCTTTTTACACAATTTCCCCGCTTTTTTCCTTCGCACCGCGTCGCAACTTGCAACTCATAAATTCTCTAAGGCGAAGCATGCCACAACGAACTCTTCTTCTGCTTTCCCGCCCACCTAGTGTTGTGTCATTACTTCATCCTCCGTTGGCCGTTGTCCGTCATCCATTCATATCTCAAACGAAATATTAAATGTCATTGCTGCACACAACTCTTAATTTTCGAGCGCCAACACAGAGCTTTCAAAGTATGTGAATGAGGATCCCTCGCCCTATCTGTCTGCCATTGCAGCTGCAGGCGCCATAAACTATGCTGTGAACACCTCGTTGCGCTGCCACTACAACTTCAATGATCTATGTAGTTGCACACCTCCCCGCTCCCTGCTCGTCCATTTAACTTTTTAATATTATTACAAAGCAATTTCAGCATCATTACGAAAAACAAATCATGATTTTTATGTTATTCTTGCAACTTGTGCTGTTGTTGTTCTCGTTGTTGCAATTGCCACTGTTGCTTGTTGTTGTTGCTTTAGTGCCATAAATACATCGCTGCTGGCATTCTCCTGTGCAGTACTAACCGAGAAGACTGAAGGTCTCCTTGCCGTTTGCTAAGCCAACCACTCGAAGCCGCTGTCCCAAGCAGTGCATTTCCTCACTAAAGCTTTCGCCCTCAACTTTATCTCAGTCGCTGTGCTCTTTAAGTTTCCTTTCATTCGCTCGCGCATTCACCACTTAGTAGATCAGCCCGCACGGCGTGTAAAAATGCAAAAATGTGTGTGCTGAATTTTCGCATTTTCTTTTCAATTTTGTTTTTATACCCCTGAACAGGGGGTATTAAGTTTGGCACAACGTTTATAATAACGTCGAAGACCGTATACAAAATATAAGTATAAATGAGCAGTGTGACAGCCTAAGTCGATATAGCCACATCCGTCTGTCCGTTTATCTGTATATGCGGCAACTAGGTAATCCTTTTCACACATTTTTTCTCCTAAAATAGCTGTTCTTTGTCGGATCCACCGATATCGAACCACTATAGCATATATCCGTCATTCAAAATCAAGTTCTTGTATAGAAAGCTTTTTCATTTGTGAAGGGTATTATATCTACGTTGGAACCGAAGCTAACTTTTTGTTTTTTGCTTTTGTTCCGTTATTCCACTAACGGTATTTCGTTTGCACATAATGTGCAGTTGATAGTTGACGCTACACTCAACGAGCGAAGAAATTCCAAACGAGTATGATGTTTATTTGAGTGGGCCAACAGACAGATTTTGACTAGAACTTTTATAGAGAAGGTCTTGAGAAAAGTTTTAACTGTAGTCTAAATACTATTTTATCACATTTGAAGAAATTTTTTGTTTAGAGAACTTGTGTTAAAAATTGATTTCACAAACACCGTTATTCATACATATTTATTTCTGAAGTAATCCAATGAGAGAAAAACGTTTCCAGTTTGTAAGATAGAGAGTTGTTGAAATAATTATGCTTAATATACAAGGTTCATTCCAAAGTAAACAGGACTTTAAAAAAACAAAACAAAACAAAATAGGTTTTTCGGCAAAATCAATTTATTTTATTCCAAATACTCTCCTTCTGCTTCAATACATCTTTTTGCACGGTCCAAAAGCATGCCGAACGAGTGTTTTTTTTTTTGTTTTTTGGTTTTTTGTTGTGTTTTTTTATTTTTTGTCAAATAATCGTCCTTCGAATGTAGGATTCTGAGCAATTTTTGGTCGTCAGTCAATTTGTCCGGAACAAACAGTGCACACAATTTTCGCAAGCCTAAATGTTCGGTAAAATTGCGATAAATCGATGTTTCGGAGATGTTTAATTCTATTTCCATGAATTTCAATGATGATTTCGGCTGATGTTTGATGAATTCACGCACAGTTTTGATGGAATTTCCGGTGATCACGGATTTTGATTGGCCACATGTTGATCGTTATTTATGTCCTCACGACCACTTTGAAAAAGGTGAAACCACTCGTGCACTCTGCTACGGGATAGGCAATCATCGCCACTAACTTGTTTCATCAATTGAAAAGTTTCGATAAAAGTTTTACCATTTTTAAAACAAAATTTATTGTTTGCTCTTTTCGCAAGCTTATTTTCGCACCGATAACGCAAACATACTGACACTTAAAACTTCCAGTCAATGAAATGTCATGAAATTCTCACTGGAAAATCGATAAAGAAGCAGATTCTAACGCATTAGTCGACATATAGATACCAGGGGGCACTAGATTCAAAAGACCTGTTTACTTTGGAAAGCCCCTTGTATTAGGAGTTTCCGAGATTTCTATCTTGGAGTTAATCGACTAGCCAGATTGTAAGCGATTAACAAACCAGTCTAGAATTTCCGCTTTTTTTAATTGTCGTAATAGTCACCTAAAAATATAATAAACTCATAAAGCTGCCTCTCAATCTAGAAATGACGCCTGTTCGGAAGAGTCAGTACAAACATTTTCTTCTCCAACTCCTCCTTCCGTCATGCAGAGATATTTCGTTATATCCTGCCATCAATGCTAACATACTAAAGTCTATATACATTATCTTTCAAAAAATCTTTCCTTCGAACACTTTGGATTTCAACACCTCAACACAATTCTTGATGTTTACCGAAAGTAATGATTTCAGATTAGCTTTGTATGGTAATGTGGACTTTGAGAGAGACGCTACATATATTCTGCAACCTAAAAATTTTCACCATCAACAGTGACATGATTTCTATCATGATTGTCTCAACCTATGACTTCAAGGACAGAAGTATTTGGCTTCCGGTATTTTTTCTCTACTATGTAATTACTTAAGATGGCTAAACCAGTGTCGCTTTTGTTTAGACTAATACTATCTTCCTTATAGGTAACACAATTGTGGCGCTACTAGAATTAAATCCATATGATTTTTAGTTAGCCCTAAACTTCAAAAGGTGCGCGTATAAATTTTACGGCTGTCAGATCAACAGCTTGTGAATTATATTACAAAAATATAGCTTTTTGAAGGGAAAAATACAGTTTAAGCAATAACTTGGCTTGCTGGCGAGATTCCTGATGCTGTCCTAGGAAAATCAACCATAAAAGATTGAAGACGGTGGACGCCCGAAAGCGGCTGTTACCGACGAAAATATCAAAAACACACACAAAATAATTTTGAATGACCCTAAAGTGAAGTTGTTCGAGATAGTAGGCACTCTAAAGAAATCAACTGAACGTTTACATCATATTTTTCACGAATATTTGAGTATGAGTATTAAATATGGATGGATGAGATATGGCTTCATCACATCACTCGGAAGTTCAATCGATTGCCAACCGAGTAGTCTGCATACAGACTGCAAATGCACTCATAATTTCGCATTTTTCAAGAAAGCGCTGTTCGTCTGTGTTCTATGTTTCTTTAAATGTAGATCGTCTATCCGATTCGTATACAATCCGAAAGATAAATAGCAGATTTGTTGACACCTTCTATTTTTAATTAAACTTACGTCTTTTGTAAAGAAGTCTCTAAAACTTTGTAAGTAGCTATAATAGCTCATAGTTCTGACAATTCTTATCAAATATTATTTTTCGCTATAAAATTATCCCGGTGTGTTTGTCTACTCTGTTAGCCTTGTAGTGCTTTCACAATGTATTTCACTGTTATTACTTTGATCATTTGAGAAGCTAAAATGCAGTTTATGCACTTAATGTGAACACCAACTTCATTTCAAGTCATAACAGTCGCAATGGTGACAACAAAATGTAGAGAGAGAGACCAATTACATGCCTGAGGAATTGTGGCCGACAGGTAACATGGAAGGTTGATATATGTAACTGTTTATTTACGAACCCTTTAGGAATACTCTCTATCCGAGCTTATTTAGCTAGAAATTCTAGTAAAAGTTCACGCTAGTTTTCTTAAAACTATTTATCTTGATTCGAGTAGTTCCAATTTATCTTCCTAAACTATTTTTTTAATTCTCTCTTGAATCTCTATATCTATATTTTTATATGCCGGAAGCAAATTCAAAAAATTAGAGATCATCAAAATCGGTTATATAGATTTATGATTGGATATAATTTGGTTTAACAAAAAAAGGAAGGAAGGAACAAAATGAGGAAGGACTGAGTTCTGGTGAAACCAACCATTTTATATCCAATGGCTGCTCTTGAACTGGTATTAAACCCGCCACATATAGACCTCTTCACTGAAAACTGCGGGACGACAGTCGGCATACGCCAACAGCTGTATACTCTTATAGAAGATGGTACCTTCTCTATTTAGTTCTGCAGCTCGAACTATTTTCTCCAGAAAAAGTTGAAGAAGTCGAACGATAGGGAGTCGCCTTCTCTGAAACCTCGTTTGGTATCGAACGGCTCGGAGAGGTCCTTCCCGATGCTGACGGAGCTTTTCGTGTTGCTCAACGTCAGTTTACACAGCCGTATTAGTTTTGCGGGGATACCTAATTCAGACATCGCGGCATAAAGGCAGCTCCTTTTCGTGCTGTCGAAAGCAGCTTTGAAATTGACGAAGAGGTGGTGTGTGTCGATTCTCCTTTCACGGGTCTTTTCCAAGATTTGGCGCATGGTGAATATCTGGTCGGTTCTTGATTTGCCAGGTCTAAAGCCACACAGATAAGGTCCAATCAGTTTGTTGACGGTGGGCTTTAATCTTTCACACAATACGCTCGATAGAACCTCATATGCGATGTTGAGGAGGCTTATCCCACAGCAGATTGTTGGGTCTCCTTTTCTATAGATTGGGCAGAGCACACTTAAATTCCAATTGTTGGGCATGCTTTCCTCCGACCATATTTTGCAAAAAAGCTGATGCATGCTCCCTATTAGTTCTTCGCCGCCGTGTTTGAATAGCTCGGCCGGCAATCCATCGGCCCGCCGCTTTGTTGTTCTTCAGGCGGGTAATTGCTATTCGAACTTCTTCATGGTCGAGCAATGGAACGTCTGCTACATCGTCATCGCCTTCTCCTGGCGTTATGCATGCACTGCCATTCAGCAGGCTGGAGAAGTGTTCCCTCCGTAATTTAAGTATGCTCTGCGCATCGGTGACTAGATCACCTTTGGGGGTTCTACAAGAGTATGCTCCGGTTTTGAAACCTTCTGTAAGCCGCCGCATTTTTTCGTAGAACTTTCGAGCATTACCCCTGTCGGCCAGCTTATCAAGCACTTCATACTCACGCATTTCGACCTCTTTCTTTTCTTCTTCTTCTTAATTGGCGTAGACACCGCTTACGCGATTATAGCCGAGTTAACAACAGCGCGCCAGTCGTTTCTCCTTTTCGCTACGTGACGCCAATTGGATATTCCAAGCGTAGCCAGGTCCTTCTCCACTTGGTCCTTCCAACGGAGTGGAGGTCTTCCTCGTCCTCTGCTTCCCCCGGCGGGTACAGCGTCGAATACTTTCAAAGCTGGAGTGTTTTCGTCCATTCGGACAACATGACGTAGCCAGCGTAGCCGCTGTCTTTTAATTCGCTGAACTATGTCGATGTCGTCGTATATCTCGTACAGCTCATTGTTCCATCGAATGCGATATTCGCCGTGGCCAACGCGCAAAGGACCACAAATCTTTCGCAGAACTTTTCTCTCGAAAACTCGCAACGTCGACTCATCAGTTGTTGACATCGTCCAAGCCTCTTCCCCATATAGCAGGACGGGAATTATGAGCGACTTATAGAGTTTGGCTTTTGTTCGTCGAGAGAGGACTTTACTTTTCAATTGCCTACTCAGTGCGAAGTAGCACCTGTTGGCAAAAGCAACCATGGTCGTCATCAAAAGAGGGGTTTCTCATCCTAGGCTGTTTGTCGTTTTTCATTGGGGTAGGCTTTTTACGTGGCGGGTCCCAAACCCAGCGCACAACCCTATGCAGGGGATATTTCGCCTTCTCACTTTAGTTCACCTTTTCCCCTTCTTCTTTAGCTTCTTAGGCTACCCAGAGGATACTTGGTCAAAGACCGGAAGTCGTGAGCTGCTTGAGTCATAAGTAAAAGAATCGTTTCTGGCCACTCCCAAGTGAATGGCGATCAGAGAACTTTCATCACTTGCGTGAACTTCTACACATGACCCCATCCTCCTCTTTCTTTTACTGTCTGCAAATGCGTCTCGCTTCCACTTCAACTCTCAGAATCTATCCTATCCCGCACGTGTTGTGGTCGATCGCAACGTTGCGAGGTAGGCAGTCTGTTTTCTCTCCGCCGAAAATGCCGTCCCACAGTTCTCTTATGCCGAGTTGTTGACGAGTGGTCTCAGAGAGCAGGAGTGCAAGCCGAGTAGCAAATCGTTCGACAGTCGGTTGTGATTGCAGCTTCTCGACGTCGACGTCATCCCCAACATAGGGTTGTGCGCTGGGTTTGGGACCCGCCACGTAAAAAGACCTCCCCGATGAAAGAATAATGTCAACTGGTTGCTCGAAAATCCTGATATTTGTTATATGGGAGCTAATTTAAGTTTTCGCTCAATTATTGGGGGCTAAAGGAAGTGTTGATACATACACTATACATATACTATTATCAGCAAAAAGTTTTCTCTGAATTTCAATTATGTAACTCACACACTGACCGACATTTTCTGTCAAAGTCAACTATAGACACTAGGGTCCGCATATTCGACACCTAGGGGCTTGCAATGTTTTAGGTCAATTTGAACAATTTTCGGTCATAAGGTGGCATACTTCAAAGGAACTATTCATGCAAATTTTTTTTATGTAATATTAATTGTTTCTTGACTTGTTTACCGGAAAGTGAACTAATCAAAAGGAATTGAAAATTGTGGTGTATGGCAATTTAGTGTAGTCGCGGTCTGATTTTGTCCACTCTCGCACTATGACATAGGAATCTTACGTACAAATTTGGCTGAAATCGGTAGAGCAGGTCCCGCGGTATGTAATTTCACCTAAAAGAGGGCGGTGCCGAACCCGATTTTAACCCCGGCTCTTATAAAGCTATATAGGTGGTAAAATTTAATATCTACGGATTTTTAATTATTGATTTATCGCGCTTTTGATAGTTTATAACAATACTGTTATATAAGGAGTGAGGGGGGTTATGATCCGAGTTCATCCATTATCACACTGTTGTTTTGAGTTGGGTTTGGTTGTTTTGGGTAGAACAGTTTCAGTTGGCGCCACGCCCAATTTTTCAAAATTTCTAGCCCTTTGGTGCTCCTTGCTACTGCAATTCTTTGTGCCAAATCTTGCAATTCTTTGTCCCAAATCCCTTAATTTAGTGCTTGGTATGGTACTTTATAGGTTTCCCTTCAACGACGTTTTGTAGGCCAATGACGAAAGATATTTACTACCTGATAGGCTCTGCAATAATGTTCACAAATTAAACCTTTAACTCCAAGAATCGTCCAAAATATTAAACGGCTCCATTCCGAAGCGCTCATTTACAGTTATTTTGTCGAAAGTAATTCTCTTCCAGACCGTGCGAACTAAAACACTCTGCGAAGCACTACCAAAGTTAGATTCCTACTGGACTCATAAGTCAAATTAAAGTGAATAGCCTTCAACTCGGAATTTCTTTGAAGTATGTAAGTATTTAGGAGCGTTCAAGTGCTCGAGCTGCAAGTGTCAGCTGGAACGATTCATACGCAAAGTAGTAGATCAGCAAATTAGGAAATGTGCACAAAAGAAGCAAAATGACAAAATACTAAAGGTAACTAGTGCTTACACACAAACTACCCGCAGCACTGAAGGCTCTATGGCGGCGCCTGGCTCTTGTTGCCACCATTGAAAACGTCCGGCAACCAATTACGCAGTGACGCTGGCAACTTGCAACTTGCAGTGTGGCAAGTATGAATGGGTAAGTGCAGCGAATGAGTTGAGATGTTGGCATTAAGGAAAGTGCAACGCAATACTTACGCAAACGCAAAGTTTTGTTAGAGTCGTCGGTAATCGGCGTAAGTAGTTGGCACTGCAAATTGTTGCAAAAAGAGCGGCAAATAATGACGCAAAAATGCATGAAAATGCAGCTAAGTGTGCACTTATTATTAGGTGCGAGTGCAAGTGGAGCGGCGGTAAGTGGGGTACAGTGACCAGCGGAGTGTTGAGAAGTGAGCGGGTGGCAGTGCAGTGTAAGTGAATTTATGTTGCAGAGTGTAAGGAAAATGTTGCGAAAATGCTTAGCTCTGACACTTGTCAAGCATTCTGACCTGACACTTGTTGCGAGGCACGCATTGTGACAAATGCGAAACACTTGCAAATGTTTCTGCTGATGATAGAAGAGAGGAATTAGTTTTAATGCGTAGTAAAAGTTGTTTAAAGTTAGAACTTCTAGGAATTTGAAGTGATGAGGCCTGAATCGAACTTTATTCATCATTGAAATGTCAAATTTCAAAACTTAAAATCGTGCCTTTCTACTCATTGTTCATTGCCTAGAAAGTGTAATAATTTATTCATGGATTTTTCCAGAAAATATTTATTTTAACTTTTTACAGACACAAAGTTCTAAGAATGATGTTCTTCGGTTGAGACCCCTGTTGGGCAACTTAAGTTTCTCAAGATATGTGAAAATTTTGATAATAATATTCAAATTTTGTAAACAAGGTGCGTTCCAAAGTAAACAGGACTTAAAAAAACAGAAAAAATGTTTTTGTCGGCAAAATCAATTTATTTTATTCAAATAGCCTTCTGCTTCAATACAGCTTTTCGCGCGGTCCAAAAGCATATCGAACGAGTGTTTTAGCTCGTTGGCCGCCAATATGCCGGTGCAAGTCGTTTGAATGACCTCTACGTCTGCATAACGCTTTCCTTTAATGGGTATATGCATTTTTTCGAAAAGGAAGAAGTCGCACGGTGCCATATCAGGTGAATAATGGGAGTGGTTAATGGTTACAGTGTGATTTTTGGTCAAATAATCGTCCTTCGAATGTTGGATTCTGAGCAATTTTTGGTCGTCAGTCAATTTGTGCGGAAAAAACCACGCACTCACCTTTCGTAAGCCCAAATGTTTGGTCAAAATGCGATAAATGGATGTTTCGGAGATTTTCAATTCCATTTCCACGAATTTGAATGGTTATTTCGGCTGATTTTTCATGAATTCACGCACAGTTTCGATGGAATTTCCGGTGATCACGGATTTTGATTGGCCAACATGTTGATCGTCATTTATGTCCTCACGACCACTTTGAAAAAGGTGAAACCACTCGTGCACTCTGCTACGGTATAGGCAATCATCGCCATAAACTTGTTTCGTTAATTGAAACGTTTCGGTGAAAGTTTTACCAATTTTAAAACAAAATTTAATGTTGGCTCTTTGTTCGAAACTCATTTTCGCACCGATAACACAAATATACTGACACTTAACGCAATAACTTCACTTCCAGTCAATGAAATGTCATGAAATTCTCACAAGACAATCGATATAGATAGCACCTTGTTTAATTGGAATCGGATATAGCCTTGCCTTTGATTTCAAATATATATAAGATCAAAAATTTGTGAAATATTTACACATTTCTAACTGAAAAATTCCTTTCTCACTTGAAACAGTTACTATAAGCAGCTTTATAGCATCAATTTATATATTTTAATATATTATCAATATCAATATTATCATTGTCAATATTTACCGAACTTTTTCTACAGACGGTCTATAGTTGATCCACTGATTCAATACGAAATGAGAATCAGTCGATTTCTCTATAAGTGTAAGCTGAGAAAGTATGTCATTGCAAGCAGATAGATAAACTACCACAAATTTAATTCCAATTATATATGCCCATGAGTTAATGTCTACCTGGTTGAGAAACAATAAGTTTCATGGAAATTCCCACCTAAACCGCCATTTCTTCTATTTTTCATTATTTTTATTATCCAAACATTAACTAGCTGTATCTTGTAGTTCAGTAAACGACTACGCCCAACACACTTCGTGTATGTCAACGAAGAGAAGATTTTTTAGAATTCCAACTCACTTTTAATCCCAATTCTATTATTTTCACCTTTCATATTTTCTACGGAAACGATTTTTGCCCCCTTTAGAATTATGCTTTACTTGTAAAGGGTTTTTAAATAAGAGCCCATGCTCTGGAGCATTAATTGCAATTGCTGCAATTACCCGTTCGATATACGTACGAAGTCAGTTGTCGCTGGCTTGTTGGCATAGACCATAGACTTGACGTAACCTTACAGAAAATAGTTTAATGGCCTCAAATCGCATGACCGGCCAATTGATTGGGCCATTTCTTGAGATAACACGTTCCAAATTTCATTTTCAATAAATCGATTGTGACATTCGTTGAGTGGCTTGTAGCGCCATCCTGTTGGAACCACATATACTTGTAGTACAAGTCCATATCAGCGAATTCGGGCCAAATATATTCGGTTATCATTGAGCGGTAGCGATTCCCATTCACAGTAACGTACCGGTCTTGGTCATCGCGGAAAAAGTACGGCCCAATGATGACATACGAATGTAATTTCACAGTATTAAAGAATTTCATTGATATGCCAAACCGTTTTTGTTTTATTAAAAGAAACATATTTAACGTCCTTTTTGAAAATCCCAAAATTGAGATGTTATGGTTCATTGTGGTTTTCTGTCAGTAAGCGCATTCCAACGATTTTCTAACAACTATTTCCTAGTTTTCAAGTGTCTAATAATTAATGGTGAACCGGCTTTCCAAAGTTTGTTATGACTATTTTGTAATGCGGAGTTCCTTTGCTATTTAAACAAAAAGTGACTCCAGCACTGTAAGGAAAAAAATAAATTCAAGACATTGATTATGTAAAAGATTATTTATACACTATTTTTAACACTTTTTGAACTTACGTCATGCTTTTATTTGTACAGTTCAGTTTGCAAACTTTGATAAAGCGGTTAATCGCGGGTCACCTCAGAAGAATTCTCTGAGTCATCTGAAGATTTTTCGATATACTCATAAAATTTGAAATTATAGCTTTGTTAAATTTTAATTATGTACATAAGTAATATTTGTAATACACATAATATCAATAAATTAACACTAATTTACCTAAATAAAAACAAACTAGTAATAATACATATAATTTAGATGTATAACTCTAATAGTCGCTAGATAACAATCACTTTACGTTACACTTTAAAATGAGTTTCCCGTCCACGTCCCTTTCAACTGCTTCGTCGATGTCGGCGTACAACGACGCATGCTGTCGTACCAAGCGATCTTTGAAGTCCACCTGCCGTACGAAGGCGTTGATATCTTGGGGCGAAAAATCACATATTTTGCCCTCACAATTTATCAACAGGCCTCCAGTGAGATCAATTTTCGTCTTCGTTAGATGTAGTCGATTCATTTTACGCCGTCTTAATTCTTCTCGATAGACGAAAAGGTGATATTGAAGGAGAGGCTTCGAAGAGCTGTGCTGCATGTCCCGTTTCATTGTTTCCTCACGTTCTCTTTCCGGTTCCTCGTGGTAGAACTCCATATCTTCATCAAAATTTAGGTCTGTATCGAGAACACACTTCAAGTGAAACGCCAAGTCCTTATCAAAATCCTTGTAGAGATCTTCTGCCATTTTGTATTTGAGCTAATTTTTAATATCCGTAATGTTTGACACTTAAGTTGTTATGATCAGGAAAGTACAGGTCAGAGATCTGCAGTTGGTACCAATAAAATTAGTGCACTTAAGTCATGAGCCATAAAAATTGGTGCAAACGAGTACTCATACTATTATAATAAAAAACTAAGGCTCTTTCCCACTAAAACAAAAAAAACTACACTTATGAGTAAATTTCGCGTCGTGCGCTGAGTAACTATTTTTGGTTTGCTATGTATGACCGAGTGGTACTTTCAACAGGTCCCGAACTTTTGCATATCTAGTGAAATTAGGACCAACCCGGGTTTCTTAGTAGCAATTTTTAACGTTTACGTGAGTTCTTCACATACGAAAAATATTTATCGTTGCGTAGAAATCTTTACGAAAACATTATAAATAAGTAGCAAAATAAATAATCAACAGGGAAATTAAAAAAATATATAAAAGCATTTTTTGTAATTTAAATTTCATACAAACATACCAACATACACCCACATGATGTGTGAACAAACAACAATAAAGCTAAACTGAAAATACTCACGTCACTTAAGTCATTCAAAAATACTCTTGGTGCTTCTTGGTTTTTTGAATTATTTCGCTTTAACGTGATTGAATCATTGGCTCACGAGAGAATGACCACAACACCGGGCCGTATCGAGAGAAACTTACTCATTATTCATATTCTCGCTAAGTGCGCTTTGCGTAAATGTGTTTTAGTGGATGTTGGATTCTGATTATAGTGCAACTAGTAAACTCCGTTCCGCCCTTCTTTATTGACAACGGTTCCGGAGGGCCGAAAATAATTCACTGGTTACACTATTACGTAGGTTGCTATATATATTTCTGGCCTAATAATGTAAATAGGCAAATTTATCAACGAAAATTTTTTTTTTGTTTTTTTTTGTCGATTGCTGTTTTGTTTACGGCTCATACGCATAGATCCATGATTCGTAACATGTGACGACCTTATGAACGTCTTTTGAAGCACCGCGATCGTATTTTTTCAGCATTTCTTTACACCAATCCACACGAGCCTTTTTTTGAGCGATTGTCAAATTGTGCGGGATCCAAAGAGAACAAACCTTTTTTACGGCCAGGTGTTCATGCAATATCGAATGTATGCTGGTGGGAGAAATGCATATACATGCCTCTATCTGAAGGTATGTTACATGACGGTCTTGCATTATCAGTTCACGTACGACATCGATGTTTTCTGGCACAACGGCTGTTTTTGGACAACCTTCACGGAATTCGTCTTTGAGCGAGCGTTGGCCACGATTGAATTCATTGTACCAGTTGTTCACAGTGCTATAGGATGGTGCTTCATAGCCATACAAAGATTTTAGTTCATCGATGCACCACGACAAAAGTTGTGAAAAATGATCGCACGAAAATGTTCACGAGTTAATAACATTTTTTGGCCGAGATGAATTTTTTAATTCCCTGTAAATAAAACAATTCACGATTAAATGACAAAACGTTCTGAGTGATGTTATGCTAAAAATGTCAAACTTTCCAATGGAAATGTCAGATTGCACCTGGCAACACTTAGTGTTGCCTAGGCCAGAAATATATATAGCAGCACTCGTATATCCACTAGAGTTATTCAAAAAAAAAATTTTTTTTTTTCGTTTGTTACTCGGAAAAATAAGTTCCTATACACCTCTAAGAAAGTCTCTCCAAACATGAGTTTTTAATTGTAACGGGAAGGTCCTCCTACATACAGCTTTCTATTTTTTCTTATTATCAGATAGAAAAATTTATATCTCGCTTCCAACCACTTAAAAAATATCTTGTTCCTTAGATTTTGTAGGAAATTGAATGCTCCACAAAAAAGTTCTAGTATGATTTTTTCGTAAACCCAAATGTTTAAAAGATATTAACAGCTAAAGTTTGATTATTTTTGGGAAAATTTTTTATTTCTTATGAATTTTATAACTCCATTAAAAAATATTATTACGAATAGATTTTTGCAGAGGCTTTCTTAGAGGTGTCTAGGAACCTATTTTTCAGAGTACCAAACGAAAAAAAAAAATTTTTTTTTGAATCACTCTAATATCCACTAATACTCTTTTTTGTGTTACTCTCCAATAACTTAAAGGGAATAATTGCAGATCTCTGGTAAAGATGTGAATGGCACAGGTGTGTAGTAAAACTTTGTCATCGGTAATCATTCCTTTAGTGCTAATTGCCTTAGAAGACAATAAATATTATCTTTTATGTTGTTATGGCAACAAACAGAAATGAGCGACAAGTAGACTCTCAGGGCGTGACTGCAATGGTGCTTTGCTTTGAAATACACAGTATATCAAGCGATATTGTTAATTAAATCGCCGGTTAATCATACGCTTATTTTCCGTTAATTTAAAAAAATTAAAGTTGACTGTCTGTCTGTCCGTCAGTCCGTGCAAGCTGTAACATAAGTACAAATTAAGAGATCTTGATCAAACTTGATATACTATATATGTACATATATAGTATATAAAAAATTACTTGCTCGTAGATGGGCGTAGTCGGATCACTGCCACGACCACAAAGGCTAAAGTAAGATATATAGCTCTAACGGTTATTAGAAGCATCTTTATATAATATCAATGCATTATTAATACTTACCTAAGTTTTTCTACAGCCGGTCTATAGTTGATTCGATCGAACGAACAAAGAATCCGGTATGTAGCCCCCACATACGCATTTGATAGATCTAAATTGCAGAATGACAATGAGATAAATGCACCCACCCTATGTGTATGTGTTAGTGTGATTGACAGGTCTTCCCTCTGTACACGTTGCGCAGCTGCATGGCACGTGGCAAAGGTGTGCAAAAATGCCCCAGCTGTATGCTTTTGATGAAGACCATGAAGATGAGGTTAATACAGCTAAACCTTAATCACTGCGCTGCAGCACAAGATCTGCTAAAACAAATCGTTCTAGAAGAGAAAATAGATGTCGCCTTACTTAGCGAGCAATATTGCCAGCGTTCGGAAAGCACTTGGAGTAAAGATATAAATGGCAAGGCAGCAATATGGGCCTGCAAAGGACAAGTCTGATGGTGATGTGAATCACGCTCTAAAGAAATTCAGGACGGCTTTACATGGGTGAGTATACAAGGAATATATTATGCTGCTACGCTCGTCCTAGCAATTAGCGAATTTGAAGATTTTTTTCCTAGAGCTGTGTCTATAAATCAGAAACAAATCGCCAATAATAATAGCGGGAGATTTTAACGCATAGTCTACTGATTGGGGTAGCAGAATTACAAATCATCGTGGTCTCCTCTTCCTAGAATTTTTGAGTCAAACAAACCTTACGATTTTAAACAGTGGCACACAAGATACGTTTCAAAAGTGAAATAAAGGTTCCATAATAGACCTAATATTTGCTAGCGACACTCTTATCAGGCATACTAAGTGGAAGGTGTCAGATATGTACACAAATAGCGACCATATGACTATAATTGCCGAAGTTTCGTTCTCCCAAGGACTGGAGCCCGGTCAGAGAAATACCTCTCGAAAAAGAAGTTGGCGGCAAAAGGAATTTGATCCTGACAGTTTTGAAGTCACCTAGCGAAGACGCCGCCCACTTAGTACCCGCGGTGTGGAAGGAACTAGTTGCAGCATGCAACACAACTATTTATGTGCGGGACGAGACATAACAATAATCGAAAGCCGGTATACTGGTGGAACGAAGAAATAGCCAAGCTGAGAAAGCTCTATACGCCGCGTATAGCGTAACCAGGGACGTGAAAACGAAATCCGCCTCAGAGAAGCATTTAAATGTCAAAACAAGCTTCAGAAGGCAGCCATTACCCGTAGTAAAAAATCCTGTTTCGAAAAGCTCTGTGAAGAAGCTCCTTTCCTTAGGGGAACGCATACAAAATTTGTATGTCAAGTTCAAAAATAAGTCGCCTCAACCCAAAAATGCATCATTTATGAGAAATGTTGTCGAAGCATTATTCCCGAGACATGCTCCCATTTTCTATGTTAAGCGAAACGAAGCTACAAAACCACTCCTATTGGTCACAGAAGAAATCTAAAATTCCAAATAAATATTATAATGAGTTACTTCCAAAATAGGAGATTATTATTCGACACAAACGAGGGCACTCAGAGCTACACTATCTACAGTGGAGTACCACAAGGTCAGTTTTAGACCCACTACAATTGATCTGATGTACGACGGGTTGTTAAGAATACCGCTATCAAAAAATGGGAAAACAATCGCATATGCGGATGACCTCATAGTGATAGCAGTAGCTAAACATCTGGATGATCTCCGGATCAAATGCAATGACTGCATAAAAGGCTTGCGTCGATGGGTTGCTACCAGGAGTCTAGAGATGGATGAGCAGAAAACAGAAGTCTTGCATAAACGGCGCTGCTGAGGTATTAGCTAGTATGGCACCGATTGACGTACAGGGAGTTGAATTCGCGCGACTATATAACTTACAAGAGACGTCTATAGCAGCAAAAAGAGAAGAGAGAATCAAAAGCATCGTAATGTGGCAGCAACGGTTGCAAACTTCATCCAAAGGACGGTGGACACACAGACTGATTTCGGGCAAACATTTGTAGATAGATAGACAACATGGGGACCTGGATTTCCACTTGACCCAAATACTCAGAGGTCGTGGGTGTTTTAGATGCTACCTATTCAAATATCGTCATGACTTCAGTACATATTGTCCGACGTGTACAGACTGTATAGAAGACTTTGAACACGTACTCTTTCATTACACTAGGTTTTCAATTATAAGGGAAAATCTGAAAACCACTCTATGAGCTAGTCTCATGGTGGAAAATTTGACTGCACTTATGTGGGAGTCCTTTGTTAAATTGGAAGCTGTCAGCGCAGCAGCAGCTCTAAATATGACAACACTGAGGCATTTACAACAGATTAGGTGTCAGTCAGTCCGTACAATAGAGGAGACTTAAATGTCTTTTTCTCTCCGATGAAGTAATACTTAGTCCAGTGGTCCCGTGGGAGAGACATGAGATGGGAGTAGGTCAGGTTTAGCGGATTAAAGTACCGCCATCCGGCATTCAAAAAAACTCAGCCTATAACAGTCAATAATAGTTTTTATTTCAATTAAGAAATGATTTTTCGCACCCGCTAAAAATTCCAATTTCAGTTATAAAATATCGTCTGAAATTTTGATGTGCTCGTCCTGTGGAAGAAACAAAGTTTAATCTAAAAGATGGGCTGATAAGAGAATGATAGTGTTTGCAAGGATTGGCGAGATATTGCATAACATTTTAGTTAAATAAATTTTCTTTACTTATTATTTTTACTTTCCTTACTTTCTCCTTTTGGCACACCGCAAAATTATACTTTACTTTTATATGGAAGTTAGCTGTAATTCAAATTTTCAGTTTTTAAGTGTCTACCTCTTAATGGTGAAACCTATTTTTCAAAATTTGTTATAAGTATTTTGTTCTGCGGAGTCCCCGCGTCATCTAAACAAAAAGTGACGCCAGCTCAGTAGGGAATAAAAATTATTTCAAGCTATCGATTGAGTAACTTTTTATTTATATACTATTTTTAAAACATTTTTAATTTTTTTATTGTTCAGCTTGCCAACATAAAGTGTGATAAAGTCGCAAAACTCATCCCAAGAAATCTCTGAGTCATCTGAAGATATCTTAATCTTACTTATACAATTTGAAATTATTTCATTTTTTGTACATAAGGAATATTTATTAAAAGTATTATACCAATACCTTAAGACTAATTTACCTAAATAACAACAAACTATTACAGAACAAATAATTTAGGCTTCTAACTCCCATAGTCGCTACATAACATTCACATTACGTTACACTTTAAAATGAGTTTTCCCTCCACGTCTCTTTCAACTTCTTCGTCCATGTCGGCGTATAATGATGCATGTTGCCGCACCAAGCGATCTTTGAAATCCACCTGTCGTGTGAAGGCATCGATATCTTGGGACGAAAAATCACATATTTTACCTTCACAATTTATCAACAGGCATCCGGTGAGATCAATTTTCGTCTTCGTTAGATGTAAGCGATTCATTCTACGCCGTCTTAGTTCCTTTCGATAAAGGAAAATGTGATATTGAAGGAGAGGTTTCGAAGAGCTGTGCTGTATGTCACGTTTCATTGTTTCTTTACGTTCTCTTTCCGTTCCGTCGTCGTAGAACTCCATATCCACATCAAAATTTAGATCTGTGTCCAGATCCATGTTCAAGTGGAACGCCAAGCCACTATCAAAATCCATTAATTCGGTCATTTTATGATTTTTAATATCTTGTAATGTTCAATACTTATGTTGTTATGATGAGGATAGTACTGATACTGATGTTGATATTTCTGAAATACAGCTTTATAAGCATTCTCACTCAGGTAGGTTAATTCCAGGTACTTAGTAAAGTTTTGTCATCATTAATCATTCCTTTTGTGCTCAGATTTAATTACCTACTATTCGCCTATTAAGGTTTGCCTTGAAAGACAATAGAATATACTTAAGTTATGCCCACAAAAAAGAGTGAGCGCCAGGCAGGCAATATTCTCAGGAGCGTGACCATAAAGAATATAAACGAAGTTACACTTTGCGTTATTGACAATAGAATTTTTTGGCTAATTCATCCGAAAATGGGTATGTGGGGTTAATAAACAAATGAAGCGATTTCAACAATTTTTGGTATTAAATATATTTAACACTAAACACATTTTTGTTCTTTATTGACATTCTTGTCAGGAAAATTCGTTAAGAGGTTAAATGGGTTTCCTCGGATAAAAAACGACCATTTTTCAACAATTTGTATTGTTACAAATATACACTATTAACAAAGAAAACCTGAAATTTTACGAAAAACATATCTTAAACTCGGTCATTGCGACGACATTTCCGGTGAATAAATATGTGTTTTAGTTAAAACCTTAACTAAGAACTTGTACGAAGAAAAAAACTGAAAATTTGATTTTCGGCAGACATTTTTATAAAAAAAAAATTAAAATTTCGCGACAATTTTTTGTTTATTACTAAATAGTTGTGATCGAAAAAAATCCTTCTTCCAGGTATTTTAGAATTGAAAATTTCTTCCAGGTCTATAAAAATTGTATCCCAAAGACCTGTGTAAAATTTCATGAAGATCGGTTGATTAGTTCTCAAGAAATCTTGCCAACTGACTTCGAAGACATAATTTCGAGAAAAACTCGTTAAAAAGACGGCGGACCTAACCTAGCTAGCTTCGAGCGCACAAGTTCTCAAGCCTGTATTTCTGAAATTATTCCTCGAATCAATGAATTGTAAGCAGGATTTACTGTTGTGAAGTGTTCTTACCGGGTGATAACATCTGTATTTCTGACGTAGTCCATACATATGCCTTTGCGCCAGATATTCCGCATAAAGAGGGTAGGTTTTAAAGGCATAATATTGACCTGATTAAAAAAGAATATTTTTCTTTTCTTTTTAATTCTCATAAAACTTCACACACCCACTTTTATTCCTTTAAATTGCCAGAAAATGAACTTATGATTAATCTGCGATTGAGCTGTGAAATCACGACCCTGATGTTATAGCCTACCTGTCGCTCACTCCATATTGTCTCTCGAAGCAACCCTTAGTAGTCGGTTATGTAAAGCATATGAACGCAAAAGAAATGATTAGTAAAGACCAAACTTATCTAAGGCTACCTGAGTGGAATCCTGTAATTTTTTAGAAATATCAACATTCACATCTATACTATCCTCATCATAACAACATAAGTGTTAAATATTACAAGACATTGAAAGTCATAAAATGGCCGAATTAATGGATTTTGATAGTGACTTGGTGTCCCACTTAAACTTAAACTTGAAACTATGAAACGTGACATACAGCACAGCTCTTCAAACCCTCTCCTTCAATATCACCGCTATGTCTATCGAAAGGGACTAAGACGGCGTAAAATGAATCGCTTACACCTAACGATGACGAAAATTGATCTTACTGTAGGTGAGTGCAAAATATGTGATTTTTCGTCCCAAGATATCGATGCCCTCACACGACAGGTGGATTTCAAAGATCGCTTGGTGCGGCAGCATGCGTCATTATACGCCGGTATTGACGAAGAAGTTGAAAGAGACGTGGAAGGGAAACTGATTTTAAAGTGCAACATATCCAGAAGGTTAGCTAGAGACTATGGAGACTAGAAGACTGCATTTTTTGTTCTGTAAAAGTTTGTAGTTTTTAAAATCAAATAAAGTAAAATAACTCGTTTTATATTTTCAAATTTTATGTTTTCCATGTAGAAACTGTTCGATTCGTTCTTCTGAACTGAACGTCGTCGACAATGCTTGTTAAACTCACACGAGGTCTAGAGTTGCCAGAACCCTAAAGTTGTTCGAGATGCACGCCAGCAGCCAAGATATGTATGTATATCAAGGAAGAGTTTTTTCACTGCCATCGAAAACATTTTGACCCTTCAGCTGTCGCATAACTCCAAAGCACTGACCACTAATAACAGCGAGCTCGATGGAGCATTTAGCAAGAGTGCAATCACCGCTTATAAAAGTTTCGAGTTCATGCGAGGAAATTACTTCTCTTTAAAATGTAGACCAATAAAACGTTTACTTTACTTAAAGTGACGTGAGTGTGGTTGCGCTACATACAAATTTTTAATTACGTCCGAAAACCCTGCAGCAATGTAAACACATTTAATTGCTCATCTGTTACTGCATTTAATTTCCATATCTACGCTCCGTATTTGTGTTTGTCTTAAAAACCCATTTTGAACCAGCTCCTCACACAGACACACACATACAAATGCGGACAATGAATGTCGTGGTCAGCTGGGTATGTTTGCGAGTGTGGGGCACACATGGTTATCCCCTTAGTGGTATTGGAAACAATTTGTGCTAAATTGCGATAAATGTGAGAGAAATTATAATTCAAAAGTCAGTTTGACAGCGTAAGTCCTTGCTTGTCCACTCGCTGCTGCATTTATAACAAGTGACTGGATGCACGAAGTTTCCTGAAGCAGTGTGGGTATGAGCTCTCACAGTCTCCCACCCTCTCTCACTACTTTAGAGTTCACTCTAAAGTCAACTTAAGCAATTCTAAAGTCCGATGCTACAGCAGTGCCGGAAAAGTGTTGAGGGGCACGCACACACACAAGCACCTTGGAAGCGCCTCTCTTCTGTCTACTGCACTGTAACACTTGACTTCTATGCGCAAATACTGTCAGAGATTTGCGAAGATTAGTGAATTTAATTTTGAAAATTTTATGAGTCAGTGCTTTTTGCAGCGACTCCCAATATGTGATAAGGCCGGCAAAGTGTAAATATATTAAAAGTATATACTTATATTTGAACAGTCTTGACTACCGTTGTTGCTTTTGCGACATACGGGGCTTCTACCAAAAGTAAAGCGAATTTTGAATTTTCGCAGGCGACGATAGTTCGATTTTCGACTGTTTTGTCGCGTTATGTTGAGTCGGAGCAAATCCCTTACTTGTGCTGACAAGGTCGGAAATTTTGAATGTTTAGTTAATTTTGTACAGAATTTTTGCTTAGACTCATTTTGGATCGTCCTCGATATTGACTGAGGTATATGGGGAATGATGTTAAGAAAATAGTATTTGCGAATCGGCGAATCACCATTAGAGAAATTTTTGAGGAAATAAACTGGATCATGCCATTCCATTTTAGCCAATGATTAAGGTATGAGTCGGGTCGCAGCCGAATTTGCTCACTTTCGACCAAAACCACTTCGCGTAGACTTTCCTCAGGAGATGTTGGACTCAGTACGCGACAATCCAGCTTTCTCCATAGGATCAAAACCGGAGACTACCAGGATATGTTTTGCTAACAGTTTTCTTCCATTGGACGGACGTCGCGCATCATAAGCTCTTGAAAAAGTATCATATGATCAATAAAGAATATTAAGAAATACGAAATAAGCGATACATTTTACCAGACCTCTTATATACTCGGCAGCAAATTCAACTCTTTATTAGTACTGAGTCTTCTCCTTATAAATAACTTTTAAAGACTACGAAATGAAAATTGTCATATTTCGAATGAAAGTATGTTAGCCCGTTTCTGGAAAAAACCGAGCCATAACTTCTTCTTCTTAATTGGCGTAGACACCGCTTAAGCGATTATAGCCGAGTTAACAACAGCGCGCCAGTCGTTTTTTCTTTTCGATACGTGGCGCCAATTGGATATTCCAAGCGGAGACAGGTCCTTCTCCACTTGGTCCTTCCAACGGAGTGGAGGTCTTCCTCTTCCTCTGCTTCCTCCGGCGGGTATTGCGTCGAATACTTTCAGAGCTGGAGTGTTTTCGTTCATCCGAACAACATGACCTAGCCACCGTAGCCGCTGTCTTTTAATTCGCTGAACTATGTCAATGTCGTCGTATATCTCGTACAGCTCATCGTTCCATCGAATGCGATATTCGCCGTGGCCAATGCGCAAAGGACCATAAATCTTTCGCAGAATTTTTCTCTCGAAAACTCGTAACGTCGACTCATCGGTTGCAGTCATCGCCCAAGCCTCTGCACCATATAGCAGGATGGGAATTTTGAGCGACTTATAGAGTTTAGCTTTTGTTCGTCGAGAGAGGACTTTACTTTTCAATTGCCTACTCAGTTCGAAGTAGCACCTGTTGGCAACAGCAATCCTGCGTTGGATTTCCAGGCTGACATTGTTGGTGGTGTTTACGCTGGTTCCAAGATAGACGAAATTATCTACAACTTCAAAGTTGTGACTGTAAACAGTGACGTGAGAGCCAAGTCGCGAATGCGACGACTGTTTGTTTGATAACAGGAGATATTTTGTTTTGCCCTCGTTCACTGCCAGACTCATTTTCTGTGCTTCTTTGTCCAGCCTGGAGAAAGCAGAACTAACGGCGCGGGTGTTGAGGCCGATGATATCAATATCATCGGCATACGCCAGCAGCTGTACACTCTTATAGGAGATGGTACCTTCTCTATTTAGTTCTGCAGCTCGAACTATTTTCTCCAGAAGCAGGTTGAAGAAGTCGAACGATAGGGAGTCGCCTTGTCTGAAACCTCGTTTGGTATCGAACGGCTCGGAGGGGTCCTTCCCGATCCTGACGGAGCTTTTGGTGTTACTCAACGTCAGTTTATACAGCCGTATTAGTTTTGCGGGGATACCAAATTCAGACATCGCGGCATAAAGGCAGCTCCTTTTCGTGCTGTCGAAAGCAGCTTTGAAATCGACGAAGGGGTGGTGTGTCGATTCTTCTTTCACGGGTCTTTTCCAAGATTTGGCGCATGGTGAATATCTGGTCGGTTGTTGATTTGCCAGGTCTAAAGCCACACTGACAAGGTCCAATCAGTTTGTTGACGGTGGGATTTAATCTTTCACACAATACGCTCGAAGGAACCCTATATGCGATGTTGAGGAGGCTAATCCCACGGTAGTTGGCGCAGATTGTGGGGTCTCCTTTTTTATGGATTGGGCATAGCACACTTAAATTCCAATCGTTGGGCATGCTTTCGTCCGACCATATTTTACAAAGAAGCTGATGCATGCACCTTATCAGTTCTTCGCCGCCGTATTTGAATAGCTCGGCCGGCAATCCATCGGTCCCCGCCGCTTTGTTGTTCTTCAGGCGGGTAATTGCTATTCGAACTTCTTCATGGTCGGGCAATGGAACGTCTGCTCCATCGTCATCGATTGGGGAATCGGGTTCGCCTTCTCCTGGCGACCCATAACTGCGTAGTGCAAATTAAATTCTTAAAACCGACTTTAATATAGATTTTGCACTTTCGGAAATGTTTGCTTTCTTTTTTAAAGAACTTTCAAACAATTGCTATGAGTCCGACATTTTTTCGCCCTCCTAAGGCTTAGTCTAGAAAAAAGAAACAAGTAGTTGAATCGGAATGAAGAGGCGAGTTGAAATTTCAGTCTGTATGTTCATCTGTATGTGCAAGTGATAGCTTTAGTGAAAACTGAAATAGATCAAAGGATCACATAGATAAGGATACATGTGGGCTGAAGATTTCCAAGAGGTGGGTGTGACCCCACCTCCTAATTGATAGAAATCCATTTGACTTTTCTTACCACAGTATGAAATTGGATGATAAACCCGCTCTCTCCCCATATAACGGTTTTGTGGAAAATTACTAAAAATCCGATAAATCAATAACTAACTGTGTCATTTTGCACGCTGAATGACGCAAGACAGCTTTATAGGCGCCGTGGTCAAAATTAAATGATGATCCTGGTACCGCCCACATTTTCTGGAAATCACTTAAGTATTTTCAAACCTACCCTACCAAATTCAAAACACAATATTAACCGGACAATCCTATGTTACATTATGAACATTCTTTCCAGTGTAAAATTCAAGCAGCAATGATTATATTCCGATAAAACTTAGCACAATCAGTGCCTTTGAGTTATGCTATAGCGGGTCTAAAAATTGTCAAAATCGGACTATAACTTTTTGCTGAACACATCGTCCATTTTGAGAGATATGTTATTGAAATTCGTGACAAATATCTGTTTGATAATAATATATTCTTGTGTCAGAATTGACATACTAACTCCCACATATCTAATATAAAGACTTTTGATCTTTCAGTTGCCTTTATGCCACATATATAGGGGAATCATTTTGATGAAATTGAGAGAGCGCTTTTTTTAAATGCGGTGTGATAAAATCGTCTTGTTTTAGCCAGGAATCTGAAACATATGGCTGACTTTACTCCATCTACATGATTATATTTATCTTTATATATATAATTCTAGTATACATGTGGGACTGACAGACGGACGCAAGAAAACTAGAAGTGGACGCAACTTTTAAATACCTACTACTAACATATGCAACACTGCAAGCCTGACGAACACAAAACATAAAATGAAGAGAATAACGAA
This sequence comes from Bactrocera tryoni, assembly GCF_016617805.1. NCBI lineage: Eukaryota > Metazoa > Arthropoda > Insecta > Diptera > Tephritidae > Bactrocera > Bactrocera tryoni. The sequence continues at coordinate 53,529,336 of NC_052503.1, forward strand.
GGGACGCTAGCGCGTAACTGGACGAGAACGACGAGTCGTGTTATGGTCATCAAACCTGAAAGACGTACTATTTTAGCATCATCTAAAATATTTTATAATAAACCATTGTTAAACTGGAATTAATAATTTAAAATAAACCTATGTAATTTAATTATAAACCTACATTTGGGGGCTCAGCCGTGAAAATTTAAGCCTACCGGAAAACATTTGTGTTGCACCAACAACGCGTTTTCTTAAGTAAAAGTGATTCAGTGGCATCAACCGACAGATCACAGTTCAAGAAACAACAAGTGTTCAGTGGCGTCAATCTGCGGATCGCAAATGTACAAGAAAAATTGTCATTTTCGCGAATATTCTATGAAAGTGATCTAGTGGCATCAACCGGCAGATCATAGTACAAGAAGCAACAAGTGTTCAGTGGCGCAACTGTACAGAACATTTTTTTTTTCTTTGCTCGCGAAACTTCTATGAAAAGCAGCATCAAGCATTATAAGTGCGAATGTGAACGCAGCAGATGTAGCAGAGTGCCGCAGCTATTGTTAGCCGAAACACCAGCAGAGCAGTTTACGTCAGCCGCAACAGCAGCGACAGCATAGCCGTTGTGATTTGAAATTTTGCTGAAGGCAAAGGAATAGACGCTGAAGAAGGAGATTGAAGAAGTAAAACTATTTGAAGACGAAAAGGAGCTGAAGAAGTAAAACTATTCGTGACGAGAAGAAGTTGTAGATGGAGAAGTAAGATAGAAAGCCAAACGAAGAAGAAGAAAATAAGTTAAAGACGAAGAAGACGGAAAATCTAATAAGAAGCAGTTGAGGTAAAGCAACACAACGCAAACGAAGAAGAAGAAAATAAGTTAAAGACGAAGAAGACGGAAAATCTAATAAGAAGCAGTTGAGGTAAAGTAACACAACGCAAACGAAGAAGAAGAAGATAAGTTAAAGACGAAAGAGGCGGAAAATCTAATAAGAGAAAGTTAAGGTAAAGTAATTGAACAGATGCATACGTAAATTTGTAAGAACCCGAAAGACGATATAAGCAAAGAGTGTAACACGAAGCTTAATGTAAAGAAGTTCATTGTAGAAATTAAGCTAGACAAAGAAAGTGAGACAAAGTGAATGTTAAAGAATATCAAAATCTAATTGGAAAATCTTTTTGTATAATAAATATATGTACATAACTGAATGAAACGAAATGAAATTTTGTAAACTGCAATATACATTTGTAATATCTGATTGATGTAAATTTCCAAAATATTTGTATTTTAAATTGAAAATTGAAAAACTGTGAACTAATTCATTCTCATTAATTATATTTGAATTTGTGTGTACGAGTAATTTATGAAAACTAAACTTTACTGTATTAAAACATTCTGTTCGAATTGTCACTTGACCTACTAAAGAATTTTGATGTAATTCTGAAAAAAAAATACTTACGCTGTCTTAAACTAAGATATATTTTTAAATTACTTTATACGTATTTTATATAGTTGATTAACATATATTTTAATATTCTAAACATGGATGCAGACGCTATTTTAAAAATGACAGTGACGACTTTAAAAGACAAACTAAGGGAACTGGGACTAGGAGTAAGTGGACGGAAACATGAACTGAGGGAAAGACTTCTCCAACATTTAGGCCTGATTGACGACGGTGACGATGACGAAAATGAAGAGAGCGATTTTCAGTCCAATCAGTCTGAATGTGATTTTATACAAAAACGGACTGAACCATCTGCACCTAAAGGTTGTGCACATTTCACGCTTAAAGATATTGAAGAAAGCCTTTCTACTTTTGATGGAACAGATACGTCTGATATACAGAAATGGATCGAACAAATAGAAGAAAATGCAGAAATAGTAAATTGGAATGATGTACAAAAATTCGTTTATACGAAACAGTTATTGAGGGGTGCTGCAAAAATGTATGTGGGTAGTCAAACCGGGTTGCGCGATTGGAATTCTTTAAAATTAGCACTAACTAATGAATTCGGAAATAAGTTATCAGCAGCCGATGTGCATAAGATGTTAGGGAAAAGACAGAAGAAGCCGTGTGAATCGTATCGTGAATACCTATATGCTTTGATGGAGATAGGCAAGTCAATTCACTTAGATGAAGAAAGTTTGTTGGAGTATTTTATAGATGGCATTCCGGGATCTAAGTATAGTAAAGCTATTCTATACCAAGCCAAAACTGTGACAGAACTAAAAGAACAGTTAGTAGTTTACGAAAAAATCAAGCAGGAACCAAAAGTTGAAAATCTGAAGAAAGCGGAGATAAATGATAAAATAAAACAGGAGAATTCGTTACCATTAAGAATCGATAAAAGATGTTATAAATGTGGTGAACCTTCGCACATAGCTAGAGATTGTCCGTCGAAGCAATTCAAATGCTTTAAGTGCCAGAAGATGGGACACAGATCTTTTGAGTGTAAAGTAATAAAAAGTGGGAACACTGAGCGGGAACACAGTCGTGTAAATTCAATTGACGAACTTGCAAAATTTAATTTAAAATTTAAAAATATACGGATTTGTAATGTAGAAGTGAGCGCGCTTATCGATACTGGTTGTAGCTTGTGTTTAATGAGGTGCGACACATTTAATAAGTTGGACAGATATATAAAGCTAACAACGGAACAAAAGCAGTTATTTGGTATTGGTGCAGCAAAAATAACAACGATAGGAAGCTTTGATATAAAAGTAGAAATTGATAAGAGTATCGTTGACCTGACGTTTCATGTAGTAGCAACAACCGACATTAGTTACGAAGTGATTTTGGGTAATTTAATATTGAAACATTTCGATATGTTGGTTCGCGAAAATGAAGTTGAATTTAAAGAAAAGTTGTCTGTGCCGATTAATAATACAAAAAGAGTCAAAGATAATGTAACAAACGATGATGATTTGATGACTAATATTTTTTCAAATTTATGTTTTAACGTTGATATAAATGAACAAGACTATGATTTAACTCGTTTAAATAAAAAATCAGCAGAGGCAGTGAAGCAAATGATAAAACAGTATATACCAAAGAAAGACGATAGTTCTCCGGTGAATATGAAAATTATTCTTACCGACGAGGTTCCAGTTTACCAACCACCACGGAGGGTATGTTATGAGGAACAACAAATCATAGATAAGCAAGTCGCACAGTGGTTAGATGAAGGTATAATACGTCCTAGTTGCTCAAACTACGCTTCGCCTGTAGTACTAGTATCAAAGAAAAATGGCACAAAACGACTTTGTTGCGATTATCGTAAACTAAATTTGAAAATCGTACGGGATAATTTCCCGATGACCTTAATTGACGACGCCCTCGAAAGACTTAGGGAGGCAAACATATTCACTACGTTAGATTTAGCAAATGGTTTCTTACACGTACCGGTAGATGAGAATTCTCGCAAATACACATCATTCGTAACTCATAGTGGCCAATACGAATTTCAGTACGTACCCTTTGGTATATGTAATTCACCCGCTGTTTTTTGTCGCTACATCCATGCCATATTAAAAGATTATATTCGAGATGGAACAGTGGTTGCATATATGGATGATTTAGTAATCCCAGCGGAATCTGAAGAAGAAGCCCTAGAGAAGTTAGGTAAAGTATTGAAGTTAGCTTCTGATAAGGGACTGAGGATAAAATGGGAAAAATGTCAATTCCTTAAGAAGAAGATAGAATTTTTAGGCTATACTATTGAAAATGGCACCATTAGACCGAGTGAAGTTAAAACAAAAGCCGTTGAAAAGTTTCCGTTACCACAGACTAAAAAGGCACTACAGAGATTCTTAGGCTTAATGTCTTATTTTCGTCGTTTTATTAAAAATTTCGCATTAATCGCAAAACCTTTATCAGACTTAATGAAGAAAGACGCAGAGTTTAAAATGGGTGACGAACACTTAATTTCGTTCAAACAACTGAAGACAGCTCTTATTCAGGCACCAGTTCTTGGACTATTTAATCCTAAAGCAACGACAGAGATTCATACAGACGCATCAATGTACGGTTACGGAGCAATTCTTCTTCAAAAGAACTCCGAAGATCAACAGTTTCACCCAGTTCAATTCATGAGCCGCAAAACAACACCTGCAGAACAGAAATATCATTCGTATGAGCTGGAAGTACTAGCTATAGTCGAAGCACTCAAGAAGTGGCGCGTGTATGTGTTGGGGTCAAAGTTCAAAATTATTACTGACTGTAACGCTTTTACGATGACTTTACAAAAAAGAGACGTACCTTTACGTGTAGCCCGATGGGCTATGTATCTTCAGGAATATGATTACCTGATTGAACACAGACGAGGGACACAGATGAGGCATGTAGACGCTCTTAGCAGAATTTCTTGTTTAGTGATGGAGGATTCATTAAGGCATCGAATTAAAGAGGCACAATTGAGAGATATGTGGACAAAAGCGGTTCGAAAGATTTTGGAAGAAAAGAGCTACGAAGATTTTTACATCCATAATGATATACTGTATAAAGACCCAGATTTACAACTGATTGTGGTGCCATCACAGATGGAGAAAGAGATAATTGAGATTGCACATCGTCAAGGACATTTTTCAGTGAAGAAAACAAAGGACTGCTTAGAGAAGGATTTTTACATTCCTCAACTAGAAAAGAAAGTTACGGAAATTGTGAATAGCTGCATTGCCTGCATTGTCGTAAATTCGAAATGTGGTAAAAAAGATGGCTTTTTAGCACCCATTGATAAAGAGGATAAGCCTTTGTTGACATTCCATATAGATCATGTTGGTCCTCTCACGGCGACACGAAAGCAGTATAATTATATACTTGTAGTTGTGGATGCATTTTCGAAATTTGTGTGGCTTTATCCCACAAAAGATACGGGCACCGATGCAGTGATCGATCGATTGACGAAGCAAGAAACCACGTTTGGCAATCCAAGAAGAATCATTACAGACAGAGGTTCAGCATTTACATCGCACGCCTTTGAAAATTATTGCACAAATAATCATATTCAGCATTTACTTATTACTACTGGAGTACCTAGGGGAAATGGCCAAGTAGAGCGTATACATAAGATAGTAATTCCCATGCTATCAAAGCTTTCGAAAGATAATCCAGATCAGTGGTATAAATTTATTGGCAAAGTCCAACAATACATAAATAACTCTCCTCCGAGAAGCACAAAGATAGCACCATTCAAATTGTTAACCGGATGTGACATGAGACTTTCGGATTTACCACGATTAGACGAAATTATGGAAACGGAAGCTATTGAATCGTTCGAGATAGATCGAAACGAAGCACGACAAATAGCCAAACAAAACATTTCGGCTATTCAAGAAGAAAATCGTAGAAATTATAACCGAAAACGCAAAGAAAATCGAAATTATAAAGTGAATGATCTAGTAGCTATAAAACGTACTCAATTTGGACCAAATCTGAAATTGAAAAGAAAATACTTTGGACCGTACAAAATCATCGAAAAGTTATCACATGGACGTTATAAAGTACAAAAGCTTGATGAAGTTGAAGGACCTAATTTGACCTCGACCGTATCCGAGTACATTAAACCATGGAGTTCAGAATTCGGGTCGAATCCTGAGTCAGGAGGGCCGAATGTGGGACTGACAGACGGACGCAAGAAAACTAGAAGTGGACGCAACTTTTAAACACCTACTACTAACATATGCAACACTGCAAGCCTGACGAACACAAAACATAAAATGAAGATAATAACGAAGGGACGCTAGCGCGTAACTGGACGAGAACGACGAGTCGTGTTATGGTCATCAAACCTGAAAGACGTACTATTTTAGCATCATCTAAAATATTTTATAATAAACCATTGTTAAACTGGACTTAATAATTTAAAATAAACCTATGTAATTTAATTATAAACCTACATACATGTGTATTTCACTGAACTCCTGCTCAACGGTTGGACCAATATTTGAATTTGAAATTGTTGTCCACACTGTACGTTTGCCTGTGTTTAACTCTGCGGATTTTTTATATAGGTTATAAATCAGCTGATAAGTTTTAATCATTAGAGCAAATGAGCAAATATAAAATGAAGAACACAACAACTATAACAGCTGATCGTTAATGGAGCTTATCGTTAATCTTGTGGCCGGCTGTGCGAAATTCAAAAATTGGCTTCTCAATTATAATCATAATTATTATGATATGCAATGTCTATGTTTTCGATAGCGATATGCTTTATATTTATCATGCGTGGCTTCATAAGCGAGCTCTTTTAGCTGCTAAAAATATTGACTAAGTTCAAAGTGCAACAGTCAACTATTCTCTCGACTTTTTTCAATTCGTTAGATTTACCAGGAATGCGAGTATTTTCATATGTCCAGTTATGCGTTTCATATTCTCGCGTTGAAAATCCGTCAAGTTTATTTAAACCTTACAAAATGAATTTCATCTTGGTCTAAATTCCTATCCTTTGGTTGATATTTTTCACATCAACTCAATATACTAAACTTAGCCTCTTCGTTTGGGTTTATATCGCATATTTCTCATTTAAGTATGCTTTTAATATAATCTTCCTTTACGCGATTAAAATATATAATATATATAAATCTTAAAAAATCATGAACCACGCTTTACAATTCTTAAAAAACTTTCAAGATAGGCTCCATCTACTTCGATGCAGTGCTGCCAGTGTGATTTCCAAGCATTGAAGGCGTTACGGAGGGCATTCTCCGGAATAACCTTGAGAGCGGAGGTTCATGCTGCTTGGCTCCCCTCTGTCGTACATTTTCCACAAACCGTTGAAGCCATTATCCCGTTCACGCCCCATATCCTGTTATAAACTACTAAAAGCGCAATAAATCAATATCATATCTCGGGACCTGCTCGACGATTTCAACCAAATTTGGTACTGTTCAGTTACACCAGGACTTAGCACTTCATGCTTGTGTTATTTTAATTTTCTGTATTCATATATAATAATCAGTATTGCGGTGATTGTTTATATAAGTGTAAAAAAGGGCAAGTGAGATTTATGAGCTTCTCAAAAACTATTATTTCGAAAATGGTTGTTCACCGCACTAAATAAGTGGTCTTTAAACAGTTCGCAAAGACAGGAAATTTTGTCTAGAGAAATATATTCATCGACCATATCAATATCAATACTCATCCAAGATGATCGCTACATGAAAGCCTACTGTCGACAACTTCGAGCAACGCGCTTGAAGCAAATTAGGCTCAACAGATGCATGCGGCTTTTTCAGTGGCATGCGATCAATGGTCATGGCAGTATCTTGTTTACAGATGAAAAAATTGCACAAATGAAAAACTTTTTAAGTTATCGCTTATTTATTGTATGCATTATTAAATAAAGTTAACGCCATGTGCAAGAGTTGCATTTTTCGAACAGCCGGATCTTGTAACAGAACTTATGGCAGGACACAGTAGATTATTGTAAGTTTCCACACAAATATTTACAGCTCTTAAGAATTTGTATGATACCGTTTGTGGACACCGTTACAATGTCTTGTTAAGTTTACAGATAAAACATGAAAATAAGGAACTTATGAATAAGTTGAGATAACAAAAGGATTCGAAATTTGAACGCATTTTATTGTTTGGCAGAAGCTATTCGTGTGGTAATTATTTTATGGATATGATACTCACACTCTTCTTGCGGCATTCAAGGCGTGGATACACAGGTGCTCAGGATACTCAGGTGGCGGAGGTCTTTAGCAGAACTGAGAGATTTCCATCGGCAGCTCAGGTTGCACGGCAGATGTAGAAACATCGCTAGAAACGTCTTAATTTGTAAACTGTTTGAACCTTCTCAGGTGTAACCCCCCAGAAAGAGTTTCGCTTGGTTAAGTCTAGACATTTATAAACAGTACCGATTCATTACCAGTTTTCTTTCCACCGGAGCAAAGGTTTGATCTAATCTTATCGTTTTGGAAGCCGCTGGTTATATGTACAAAAAATCTGTAATTTCCAGGGCTTGAAAAGATATTTTATATTTTTCTCTTTGAGTAGTCTTTACTTTATATGTATATGTTAATGTAGTTAAAATAATCATTGTTTCATTTCCGATTTTTAAAACAAGAACTAAGCTCCGAAAATGTGTTGACTACTTCAAATTTACTAAGTTTTCTTTATAACCTGCTATGTTGTCCTTTATTTATTGATAACGTGTGCTTTACATATACTGGAAAATACACCCATTGAGTTACCAAAGCCTTAGGATTACAAAAAAGTATTATCATTTCAATGTCAGTCGAAAATAAGTGTGTTAACCGTTTGAATGCGTGGGCGTCAATTAGATTTTGCTGATTAAATTCACTTTTCCTCATTCCTCATTAAATACGAATACGCGTTTTTGCTTCAATATTCGTTTGCTACTTACAATTAATGCGTCAATATTTGTCCCTTGCTGCTTCGTCTTTTATTCAGGCATTCTTCGCTTATTTAATCAGACGCTTAGCTAGGTAAACATCCTTAGCGTTTTTCTACGAATTCGGGCTGAATCCTAATTAGCGTATTTGATTTTCACAATTAAGGCAACGCCCTGGAGGCTTAGCAATTTACTTTAAATGTCAAGAATGCTAATATTTTCCAAGTGAACTGAAAAGGCCGGAATAATTTCCTGAAGGTTAGCCAGCAAGCACTTCGGGGTTTGGTATTCGCTTAACGTTATGAGCGCTTGCAACACAGGATTTAATTATTGCAATGCTTAATTGAAAGGAAATATTGCCACAAACATGCGGCTGAAAGCTTTCTAGACTACTCCTGAAAATAAATGTTCCTTTTAACATAGACAAGACGGAGCGTCAGTAACAACAACGAAGATTGAATTCTTACCTGGAAATGTCGAGCCGATTTTCAGAAATAGGAGACTGCTTTCAGGAAGAATTTTTTATGAAACCCCCAATGCGGTTACAATACTAATACTAAGTTTGATAATTCGACGGCATGAATTACATATGAAGAATCACTTATAGTTGAAAGGAGGAGGGGGATATTCCTAAATGGAAGCGCTTTACCTGAGCCAACATTAAGCTTATATGATGTCAATTAAATTACAAATAAGTGCCGAATAGAACTTAATGGAATGCCAACGTCTTTTTACTCACACGCAATTGCTTTTAGACTGGAAAATTGACAAAATTGAACGAAATGTTATCTCGGTTGGTCCACGGCAGCATGAGCTCTGAGGCCGAGGTTTCAGGGTAAAACTTATAATAACACCTATCTTAACCACAATTCCCTCGTTTCAAGTAGAAAATGGCCTTTTTCCATCCCCAACTGCATTATCTCATGGTAGTTGTGTCCTAAACTTTTCGATTTTCAAGACTTCAGATGTTGCTCTAACAATCACTACTTTCCCCTGACATAAGGTGCTCCTTTAACAATCATTGTTTATACCAGCCTACCATATGGCTGAGGGGTTTTGGGGAGCTTTTGGTTCCTATTTTCCTGGATTGAGTCAGTCCATTACAATTGGATGTGAACAATTTAGCATAGAAAACACCTCCAAGTTCAAAGATCAGATTCTAAGAACGATTTTTCATTCCGTGGGAGAGTTTTTTTTAACTTGCGGGCTTTCATTCCTGCTTTGCTATTTGCTATTGCTTAAAGTAAGTGGATGACTTGGTAAATTCAGTTTTTTCTTTCCTTGCTTGCAACTAGTATTAAAGGAACTGAGTCGCATGCAACTCTTGTTTTACTATCACCCAAGGCACATAAAATTCAAAGCGCCTATTCAAACTTCCGCTTCACCTTTGTTGTACGTGTCCTAACATATGGCCGCTATAGTTGAGGGAGAAAAAACTAATTTACATAAAAAATCAGCGCGGCTTTTCCTTTCTATATTGCATGCTTTAGGGCGCGCACGCAGGCATTTATTCTGGAAGAGTCGCATAAACGCTGCATAATTGACAATCGCGTGTATGCAAGCTGCTTTGCCGACTGACGTAGAACTTTTTTCCCCTTTCGGCGCTGAAATATGCAAACGCACTTAACCCATTGATTGGCATTTGCACTGCGCGCTTTAATGTTCTACTCTACTTCTAATTATGTTAATTACTTTTGTGCTGCTAAACAGTGGCGGCGAGCTCATACCAACAAACCTTAATTTTTACCATTAGATCTTCTTACTTCTTTCTTCTTAATTGGTGTTTACACCGCTTACGCGATTATAGCCGAGTTAACAACAGCGCTCCAGTCGTTTCTCCTTTTCGCTACGTGGCGCCAATTGGATATTCCAAGCGTAGCCAGGTCCTTCTCCACTTGGTCCTTCCAACGGAGTGGAGGTCTTCCTCTTCCTCTGCTTCCCCCGGCGGGTACAGCGTCGAATACTTTCAGAGCTGGAGTGTTCTCGTCCATTCGGACAACATGACCTAGCCAGCGTAGCCGCTGTCTTTTAATTCGCTGAACTATGTCAATCTCGTCGTATATCTCGCACAGCTCATCGTTCCATCGAATGCGATATTCGCCGTGGCTAACGCGCAAAGGACCATAAATCTTTCGCAGAACTTTTCTCTCGAAAACTCGCAACGTCGACTCATCCGTTGTTGACATCGTCCAGGACGGGAATTATGAGTGACTTATAGAGTTTAGTTTTTGTTTGTCGAGAGAGGGCTTTGCTTCTCAATTGCCTACTCAGTCCGAAGTAGCACCTGTTAGCAAGAGTTATCCTGTGTTGGAGTTCTAGGCTGTCATTGTTGGTGGTGTTTATGCTGGTTCCAAGATAGACGAAATTATCTACATTTTCAAAGTTATGACTGTCAACAGTGACGTGAGTGCCAAGTCGCGAGTGCGACGACTGTTTGTTTGATGACAGGAGATATTTCGTCTTGCCCTCGTTCACTACCAGACCCATTTTCTGTGCTTCCTTGTCCAGTCTGGAGAAAGCAGAACTAACGGCGCGGGTGTTAAGGCCGATGATATCAATATCATCGGCATACGCCAACAGCTGTACACTCTATAGAAGATGGTACCTTCTCTGTTTAGTTCTGCAGCTCGAACTATTTTCTCCAGAAGCAGGTTGAAGAAGTCGCACGATAGGGAGTCGCCTTGTCTGAAACCTCGTTTGGTATCGAACGGCTCGGAGAGGTCCTTCCCGATCCTGACGGAGCTTTTCGTGTTGTTCAACGTCAGTTTACACAGCCGTATTAGTTTTGCGGGGATACCAAATTCAGACATCGCGGCATAAAGGCAGCTCCTTTTCGTGCTGTCGAAAGCAGCTCTGAAATCGACAAAGAGGTGGTGTGTGTCGATTCTCCTTTCACGGGTCTTTTCCAAGATTTGGCGCATGGTGAATATCTGGTCGGTTGTTCGTTTTACAGGTTCAGGTAATTCCTCGATAAGGGGTCCGACTACCAGTTAGTTGACGATGGGCTTTAATCTTTCGTCACAATACGCTCGTTATAAATTTCCTATTATATTAAATAGCCATGATATTTCCTCTGGTTTGGGTTGCGCAATATTAGCTGTTTTTAACAGACGTCTGTATTATATTAAGGGCTTTTGTTAAACTAACAATATTTGCATTTTTCAAATTTATTACGGAAAATACTGAAAAAGCATCATGTTAATTGTGTCTCTTAAGGCCTAGTTCAGCACTGCATATTTGAATATTTCCCACACCATTCAAGCTATATTATCGACATTTCCACAAGGCGAATTATTTTGACACCCTTTCTGACGGCGTGAAAATTGGTGATATCGGATGATAACCACGTTCCCTGTGAATGGTTGCATTAAAAACAATGAAAAAGTGCTACAAATCAATGACTATATGCGTCGAGACATTGAACTTAACATCTATATAGGTGCAAGAGGGCTTTAAAAGCCGATATCAGATTTGGACGATGGGCATGGCACTGCTCCGCTCTGGATCTATTCGACCAATTTAAACCAAAAGTACACATGGGACGACAACAATGCCCACTGCTTGTATAACAAATCTTTAATTCCAATATGTTTTGATTTTCAGAACACGAATCAAAGTTACATACGAATAGTGACTTTAAGGCAAGCGTCGTATCAGGTATAAAATTGTCAAAAATCGGACCCTAAACTATTCAAAACCATTCAGATACTAGAAACGTTGCCTAAAGCACATGTTTTACTTGCAACCGAAATATCGGCCAACGCGAGAGTTATATTTATGAAATTGGAGAAAATCCTTTCATAATGGGTTGTATCCGATCCTATGGTTGACGTTTTGTACATCAACTCACTACATTAAACTTGGCTTCTTTGTTTAAGTTAATGTTAAATACATCTCATTGATGGATTATTTCAATATAATTCTCGCTGATGGAAAAAATATAGTTATAAATGGCTTTGATCCTTTGCAATTTCAAGAGTGTGAAATATTCGGTTATACCCAAACTTAGCCAATTCTCACTTGTTCACCGATGATGAGGATATCAAAATAAAACCTTTGTCTTTCAGCTGCCGAAACTATCTCTTAAAAATGATCAATTGTATTACGAATTTTCAAGGCCCGAGATACCATTGGCCAAATGAAAGAGATTTCTTAAACGTTATGTAGTTTAGTGTTGTTTTTTAATGAAATTGATCTAGACTTTATATCTTTATGACTTTATATCTCTGAGTACTTCTCTGGTTTCCTGTATTTAATATGCATATTAAGTCTAGGCTTTGGACTTTTTAATTTAAATATGTAATTTGAATTATGAAGGTTGGTTTTAATTAAAATACCGCGGGCACAAAGTAAAATGCAATAACAAAGCTTAGTGAGTCTTTGACCTATTATATTAGTTAGTTATTTTATCCAGATTATAATCAATTCGAGTGACGAATATTGATTTTTTTCTATTATATCGGATTGTTCAATAAGTTTTGTTATTTGATTAGAAAACACGCAATTTTATGATTCAGAATACACTTTGTTATTTAGTAAAGAACATTAATACACTTGCTCCAACGATCCTTCAATCTATGGATCCCATCCCTGAAGTGAGAATCCGAAATGTTTCCAAAATACGCTTCAACAGCCGTTATGACCTCTTAATTTCATGAAAAACGCTTGCCACGCATAAATTTTTGTGTTCTGGAAAACAAATGGAAGTCGCTGGGTGCCAAATCTGGTGAATAAGGTGAATGCTCGAACATTCGAACCTTAGTTCATGGATTTCATGATTATCAAAATGTTCTTGTGAGACGGTGCGTTGCCCTGATGGAAAAAGATTTTTTTATTCTACAAACCGGGTCTTTTTTTCAGAAATTTTTTCCTTCAACTGGCCCAAAAGATTGGAATAAGATTCAGAATTAATTGTTTTACTAGTTTGCTAGTAATCCACAAAGAAAATTCCTCTCGTATCAGTTTGGCTTTTATTAGTTTTGGTATCTGGCCATTCAGCGGATATATCATGTACTCACATTGCCAGGAGATGTTCATTGGATATAAATTTTGCGACAATAAGTAGACCGAGACTGCTGCTTCGTTTGAAGCAGAAGATCAATGATACCATCGACTTGTAGATCGCTTAAGAAAGAAATGAAAAAAAACTGAATCGTTTAAAGTTTAGATAAAGGGGAACCTGTCTATTTGAACACACAAAACAGGGCCTTTAATGGTGACTTGCCATCAGATAGTTATCTCTGTAATTATTACTGCTTCTCATGATAAACAATATTAGTAACTGTAGTAGTAAATGTAGTATTTACGTTTTGTATAAAAACCAGCACGATCACAAAGGAGTAGTAATTATACAATTAAAATTAAACTATTTAAAATTTCTTTATTTTATATTTGTTATTATAGGTTTAGAGGTCGAGATAATTTCATTTTCTGTTTCGATTTATATATTGCAATTGTTGCTGTTGTGGCACTGTGGAATAATCTGTTTTTTTTTTTAATATGTTCTCCATTTAAATGGATCCCCATCAGATCTGTTTACTGTGTCGTATATTTCAAGAATCTCAATACATCTGTCTCAATCAGAGAAGAGGTAGAGAACTAAGAAATTCTTGAGATGGTGATATATGAGCGATCCTTTTATCCAGTGGCCAAACTGAAGCGTATCTTCCTTGATAAAACGAGATTGCTAAGGCAGTAGATTCTCTAAATAAGTTCGTTAAATGAAATTATAGAGAGTCAACTAAACTTGTCATTCAATAAATAAGAAAAAAGCCGAAGGTTTGAAAAATCTCTTAAAGCCGTTAAATAGTTATAAAATAATCATTGAAGAAGATTAACCAAAATCCACTCCATCATTGGTCCGAAAAGAACCAAAGTTTGTTACGGAGCAAAATCTTAACTTTATTTTTGTAAGCATTTCAAAGTTAGTTTGCACAAATTTACATTAAAAATACAATTTACTTAAATTTTTGGTAACAAAAATGTTGCACAGCTTTTTTGCTCTAAGGCAATTTATTTTAAAGTTTGAGAAACAACTCTTTCCGAGCACTCTGCTATTCTGTATTACTTTACTCCAAATCATATGTTGTTGCAGTTTTTACTTAGCTTGTTATTTTGCAGTTTTACTAACACTGTGGTGTCTTCAGCAGACAACCGATAGTACCTCTCATACGCCCTGCAACAATAAGTTAAAGCTAAATCAGTTAAGCTTAACCCATCAAACGCGTGAGCAAAAAGCCACTAAACAGATAGTCAAAAGGCGTGCTGTAAGTTTGAGGAACAGTTTTTGTTGTTGTTGTTTTATTTTGTTGTAGTTTTTGCTGTCATGTTTTTGTCGTACATCGTATTACGGAGCTGTGCTCTGCTGTAATGTTTGCCGAGTTGTTTATAAATTAAGCCAGCTGCCAATAAGGCGTGCCTCGACCAGCGTTCCAGCCAATTTGTTGGCGTCCAAAAAAGCACGAAACGGACCAGCAGGCGTTGGAGGGCAGGCAAGGAAGGCGGCAATATGGCAGCAGCTATCAATTTTAATTAAAATTATATTTTGAAAGCTGCAGTCGAGGCGAGCGGGCAACACGAGTAAAATACGAGGCGATTTTATTGAAAAGCAGAGTAATTTCTTCTTCACTTTACAAATTTGGTGCTTGTTGTTGTATACGGGTTCGAAAAAATAAAAAAGAAAACACGACATTTGCTGCAACATACGCGTTCACTTGGTTTTCGCTCGAAAATTGTACTTTGCCCGTCATGTCGACAAAGAAAAGTGACTTGCAATCAAGGAACATGCAAGGATACCAAAGGACACGCAATTTACGCGCACACAAATGTAAAAATTTCGAAAAATTTCCAATGAAACGCATGAAACTATAATATTTATTGAATTCGCTGGCAGTTCAAATAGATAGTGGCTACTAGAATTTGCGCATTTCATGGCAGGCATGTGACATGCGCTGAAATAATATTAATTGCTTCGGCATGCCGCCGCTGGCTGCTGCCAAGGCGTAGCGAATCGAATCGGATCGCTTTAATCAGTCGAAATAAATTTAAGATTGGAATGTGCAGCGGCACACACACACACATATTTACCATAATAACACACACCTGCTACATTACGTCGTGAAAAGTCCTTGCTGCAGCGTGTGAAACGAAAACTTTTCTTCGCTCCGTGTCGCAATAAATATGTGTGTCATAATCATTATGTCCAAGATGGCTCAGCAAAGCAGAAATGCAGTAGATTTTTATGAAATCAGCAATTTGTACAAGAAAAATACTCGCATTTGCTCGGTGACAGGATATTAGAATTGCGTTCGGCGCGTTAGCTGCGAGAAATGCTTGGACAAATAGCGAGGGAAATTGCATGCGCCAGCAAATTGCCTGTGCTGCCGAAAATCGTTTGTGCGGAATAAGAAGTTTTCAAGAAGAAAAATAGAAATGTCTGTGAAAGAATTGCCTGCAGAAATAGATGTGAAGATGGAGTAGAAAAAATATTGGCAAGAAGTTGTAAAAAATGTGTCTATATTTTGCTAGCGCTTTTTTTTATTTTTTATAAATTTATTTATTTTTCTTTAATTAAGTTGTAAATAGAAGTATCTCGAAATCAATTTTTGCGGCAAGAAAATTAACGGCGAAGTTTTTCCATATTCATATACTTTATTTCAAAAACTATTAGATATCAATTCCAAACCATTGACCAGCTGCTTGAAATACTTCAAGAGAAACAAAAGAGAAATTATTGAATTTTCAAAGCTTATCCCTTTTGGTAGTCCCATTTGGACAACAAACTCTTGGTAATACAGCTGTTGGCGCTTAGCTCTTTGGTAATGGCGAGGGATACCTGATTCTTATATTAGAAGTCTTACTATCAATTGTCGTCAACAAATATTAATTTACTTTGCATTCGAGAAAATTAAATTTTACTAAAACTTTGACCGAACAATTAAGCAAATAGCAGCTGATAACATACAGAGGTGCCACATTCATAAGGACTCAGACCCTGAAATCGTTGAAAGCGTCAACACCAAGGAAGAGCAAGCTTTGCTACGCATTACGGGGGGATGCCAAAAGTGCTATGTCGACAGTAAAAACGATGGCAAATCCGTTAAAGAGGCGTTGAAAACAAAAGCAACCTATATGGCGCTGCTAAAAGGCTTAGCTCCAAATGCAACCGAATGAAGGAAGAAGAGGAAATGTTGGATGGGGCTATGGTAAAAATGTAAGAAGACCAAATGTACTATGTGATGTCACATCCACGAATGCGAAATTCACAAACCAGAGTCCTTCATTACTGAATTGAACCAAATATTCCAAAGAAATGGAAAGCGGTAGAGCTGAAGCTGCTGAATGCGCTCTTTGTAAGATTGCATGGTGACACGCGTCCGCTTTTGCCAACTTTCGCCTTACTGCGATGGGTAAAGGAAGTGATTTCGGAACTTTAAAACCTGTGGGATGACGCCGTTATGAAAATAGTGGACCGGAGTTGTATTCCGTCAATTCCGTGGCGAAAGATCTTGTACCTCGAAGTAAATTTGGAAGATGCACTGTGTTCCTTCAGAAAATGTGCCACCGCCAGAAGTTGCGATGAAGTCATCCTACTTTTTTAACGGAGAGGTTAGGTTTTCAAGATAAAAAAGTGTGCTCTCTGTCAAAAGTTTGCTCAATAATGTACAAAAGGTTCGAATAAAATTACTCAATTCATATTTGTGAAATAAATTTCCAAAAAAAAATTTTTTTTTACCTACAAACCCTAACAATTCCCTTAAGTAATGCCGACGGTTTCTTAAAATTAACGAAATGAAAGTTTGGAAAAAAAATATTTTACATCCAATCGAAAAACTGTTTGGAATGCTTAGAGATATACGCAAAATAATCAGAAAAAAAACAAAGATTGGAACATTTGCCAAGACTTTAGAAGGCAGCAGCTTTAAATTTTATCTTTTCGAAACTTCTTGCTCGTTGCGTCCTTTTATTAATTCATGGTTATTTGGATGTGCTAGTTGGACAAGATGCAGAGTTGATCCATTTTCTTACCTCGTATTCATGAGCATACTAACTGTCAGTTAAATTTTTCCTTTCAATTAAATATTTAATTTCAGACCAAGACATAGCCACGACATAATATGACAACTTTTTTCTTTGAGCCACCAGAGACAGATTTAATAATAATAATGATTTACTTATGAAGGCTATTCATGTTACTGTGAAGCTTAGTTATGATGTTATATAATTATATATGTTATGTGCTGCTTTCATGTAATTTAACAGCCACCAGTGCTTTGCTATCTTATGACTTTTTTTATGCTTTCATATCTCTTACAAGTTTTTTTCGAATGTGTCTTTCGCCGGCAACAGAAAATCCATTTCACATTCCCCTTTTACATACTGTCTTTCAAACATTTAGTTTTTCTTTGCTTCTGGCATTCGTTGCATTTTCCATTTCGTTAATTTCGCGACATGACCACTGTCACAAGATACCTCAAATCAAAGTTAACGGTGCACATTCCTCCATTACTCTCTCACACCGCAGCAGCTGCGGTACATATGTATATTCTCCTGCAGCCTTTGTGTTTTGCTGAAATTTGTTACTGCAATATGTTCTCACGTCCGCTGAACGTAAAACCCAGCTCCAACTGGTTGGCTTCCGAAATTATTTGCTCAAGCAGGTTCGTGTGTAACTTTCCGTCGCATTCAAAATATTTTTCCTTTTCAATCAGAGAGCTTTGAGGTGAATTTCTGTTCATATTTTTCAATTTCACGTTAGAATTTAGTTTTGTCAAACGCTTTTAGGTAAGGAAAAATGTTAAAATGTTGCAATGTTTTTGATTTAAAAAGTTTTTTTCATTAAATATTCATAAAATGTCACTCATACGTCACGTACTCCAATGTAAAAAAAGGAATAGAATGTTGCTCATGCGCCACGTGTTATGTAATTAATAACCACACAAATATGTATAAGCATCAGTATATGTATGCAGAAAAATCCGGATATAGGCACACAAAACCCACAGTCAAACATGTTGCTCATACGCCATGTAGTACCAATAATCAGTTGAAAGTGACAGAATTTAGAAATTAGAACTCACACTGCATTTCTCACTGAAAAATTACTTCTGAAATTTCCTATAGTAGCTCAAGCATCAAGCTGAAGTGCGGGCTCAAACTATAGCTATATGCTTATTTACACCTTTGAACTGACTTAATTGCCACTTTTGTCATATATTCAGGTTTTCATCACAAGTGAAGAAAAAACAAAACTTTTTCGATGTATTATCAATATCAACAAGCCCGGAAAATCAGTGACACAAATGGCAAATTGAAATGTTTAATTGTATTTCGGCTTAAATCAAATCCCGGCCAGTAATATGATTGTGCATTTATCAATTGCCTACGCAACAAAAACCGTTAAGGACGGAAAAAAAGCAATAAAAAGTTAGGACACAGTAATAGTGGACTGCATATCATCTTTACTACGTGGCAAGAAAAAATGTTGATTCTCGCGCTCGATTGATGTATACGGATCTAATCCAGTAAACCAGCCAGTGGGATAAAGTTACTTAAACTAACGTAACATAATTTAACATGCAAATCATATCATAACTCGTGGCATTCAATCTGGGGCAGCTCGGACACTAATAACAAATGTCACTATCTGAACTAATAAGAAAAATTCTCCAAAATTTGTGACTGCAGGCAGAGAGAAGGTTCTGGACCTCAACCAGACCTCAAACGGAATTGCTCCATTGATCTTAAACTGGAGCGTCCTTGACGATCACTCCTTCTCTGCTCATAGGTATATCGGGTTCAGACTAGTCAGAGAATGTTCGCCTAGAAAGTCTTTTAGAAACCTTTGAAATACAAACTGGGAAATGTGCTGCAAAAGGCTCAGACAAACTCTCCTACGCGTGCCGGGGGTAGCCCTATTGATCATTACCGACACGGTGGACGGTTGGGTCGAAGTCTTCAGCTCGGCATGTAAAACTGCACTGTACAGCACCAAAAGGCAAAGAGATCCCTCTCTGGTGAACTATAGAACTCTCAGAGCGCCTGTGACGTTTATTCAACAAGGCCAGTAGCAGAGAAAGAGAACTTCATGGAAAAGCTTTCGCGAAAAAGTTGAGGGCAATCATGAGTCCTCTAGATTCAGGCGTATTCTCTCAAAGAACCTCATCTCCCCGGTTTATCTTAAGAACGCAATTGGTAAGTGGATCCTGAGCAGTGAGGATACACTTCCGAAGCTCCTTGATGCTCACTACCCGAGCAACACGTCCTCTATTTCTCGAAGCGCTGCATGACGATTGCGCGATCAACTCGTTCAAACCTTTAAAGTCCTCGGACCCGGAGGCATCATACCACCGCAGCTGCAATAGGCTGTTATGGTGTCATGCAACTAGTTGGTACCTACCATATATATCATAGTCACATTCATCCCATGTTATGGCCAAGGACTTCAGGCCCATCAGTCTCACATCCTTCTTACTAAAAAATCAGCAGAGACTGATGGACTGGTACAAAAGTAGGCGCATTCCGAAGCACCATTTATCGGAAGCGAATCATGCTTAATTTGAAGGCAAGTCAGTGGATACTGCCCTGCATACTATCATCTCATGCCCAGCCTAAGGAGGCCATAAGGGTTAAGGAATTCGCTATTGGGACCTTCATTGAACCCGGTGGCTCCGCTGCCGAAAAAGGCAGAAATCCGTCTGCAACCAGCGGAAACAGTTGAAGATCCAAAAGCACAACTAACACTTTTGGTTTAGTGGGTAATCGCATATATATGTATATACATAAGTATAAGCGGAGTCGAAAAAGTATCAACGCCAAAAAAATTTAGCGGCAATAAAACCCCCACCCCCAGGGTCATCTGTGAGTAAATTTGTAAGCCGCTTATGTGCTATGAGTCCACAAAAAATCATATGAACCTTAAATAAACGCAAAGGATCGTCGCTTAAATGGCCCTGTGCTGCTCTCCGTACGCACACACACATATATTTATTAGCGGTATTGCGTTGAAAAAGGCCACTCTACAGACATTATCACACATCCATGATCCATACTATACCATATACATTCACGCACATGCCCCCTGTACCCCCCGCCCCATGGCCAGGTCGTGGTAATAAAAATAAATCTTGGCGCTGCGATAATTCAGTGCCTGAAAAAGTGGCCAAGAGCCTGTAACAATAATGCACAGGCCAGCGCGCAAGTAGTCACTTGGAGCGCTAACAACTACATCAACAACAACAACACATTAACATACACGCGAACCGCAAAGACAAGCGTGCGCGCATTTTACAAAATTTCGCCGAAGGCAGCGCAGCTCAGCGGCTTACACTCAAACAAATGCACATATATGCAATATATATATGTATATACAGGCACAGTTATGCTTGTTTGTGAGTTTCCATAAATAATGTATCACGTGCTGTGTGTATGTGAGGTGTCAAGGCGTGAGGTGCGTTGGCAGTAAGCTAACAAAATTACCGCTGGCATGGCCGAAGGTCTGCGGTGGAGAGCGGCGCCGAATGACAGATGATCGCTGAGTTCAATACAGCAACCGTAAAAATGTATTAAATAACAACAAACATTTTGCGAAAAAGCGTACTAACGGAACCATTAAATTCACATGTACTTTAGTAATACTTAGAGGTATTGTTATCGTAGCACTAAGGCTTTAAATTTATTAAAGTTTAGTTATTGCAGCAAACTACTAAAACTCTCCTAAAAGTTCAGAGAGAGAGAGAGAGAGAGATTTTTGTGGTAGGCTACATTGAAAAGAACACACTCGACTTGCGATGACCCAAAACCGAAAGTTTAAGAAAATTCAACAGTAAGATCTCTGAAGCCATTAGAACTATAACAAAAAAATCGGAAATCTCCCAAATACTATATTGACATAATGCTCATCCGATATTAAATTATACAAAAAATGTTATTTAAAAGTCAACTCAACAGCTTTAAATGACGATGACTGGTTTTATGTGTACCAAAGGAGACTCGTTTTCTCACGAAAATTTACAACGTAATAATTATTATTTTATATGTATAGTTTCATATCAAGTATTCTTTCATATGTAGTATACCCACATTATAATCAAACGTCTGTCGCCAAGCTTTTACTGTAGTTTATCTCTTCGATCGACTGAAAACGGGTTCCACGGAGCGGCAATACGGTGGTTGATCGATGGTATTCATTGCGTTTTTATACTCTCGCAACAATGTTGCCAAAGAGAGTATTATAGTTTTGTTCACATAACGGTTGTTTGTAAGTCCTAAAACTAAAAGAGTCAGATATAGGGTTATATATACCAAAGTGATCAGGGTGACGAGTAGAGTTGAAATCCGGATGTCTGTCTGTCCATCCGTCCGTCTGTCTGTCCGTCCGTCCGTCCGTGCAAGCTGTAACTTGAGTAAAAATTTAGATATCATGATGAAACTTGGTACACGTATTTCTTGGCTCCATAAGAAGGTTAAGTTCGAAGATGGGCAAAATCGGCCCACTGCCACGCCCACAAAATGGCGAAAATCGCAAACCTATAAAGTGTCATAACTAAGCCATAAATAAAGATATTAAAGTGAAATTTGGCACAAAGGATCGCATTAGGGAGGGGCATATTTGGACGTAATTTTTTTTGGAAAAGTGGGCGTGGCCAGGCCCCTACTAAGTTTTTTGTACATATCTCAGAAACTACTATAGCTATGTTAACCAAACTCTATAGAGTCGTTTCCTTCAAGCATTTCCATATACAGTTCAAAAATGGAAGAAATCGGATAATAACCACGCCCGCCTCCCATTCAAAGGTTATGTTGAAAATCACTAAAAGTGCGTTAACCGACTAAAAAAAATCGTCAGAAACACCAAATTTGGCAGAAGGAAGCTGCACCCAGACTTCTTTTAAAAATTGAAAATGGGCGTGGCGCCGCCCACTTATGGACCAAAACCCATATCTCAGGAACTACTAAACCGATTTCAATGAAATTCGGTATATAGTATTTTCTTAACACCCTGATGACATGTACGAAATATGGATGAAATCGGTTCACAACCACGCCTTCTTCCAATATAACGCTATTTTGAATTCCATCTCACGCCTTCTTTGTATAATATATACATTAGGAACCAATGATGATAGCGGAATAAAACTTTACACAAATACGGTATTTGAAAAATATGTAAATGACGTATAATGAAATCTTGATTATCACTTTATCATGCGAGAGTATAAAATGTTCGATGACACCCGAACTTAGCCCTTCCTTACTTGTTAATTTAAATGTCGCGCGACAATCCATTCATCGAAACAATTATTTTCTTGTTTGGTATGACTGCTTTTGACATCTGTGCCACATGTCATATCAAAATAATCATTAGTGTTCTGAATACGCTTGTCTTTCCAAAGTACATAGAGTGCATTCGGCGATGTTTATGATAAGGGATTGTATTCCACAAGGAAGGTACATCACGTCAATAAAATAAAGGAATTGGTGCTTGCGAATCGAGATTAACGGTCAGAAATTTTACGAGCATTAGTGAAAACCATTTTGAAAGACCATTTGGGTGTAAGAAAACAGAAAGGCCGTTGATTCTAAAATCACTCGATTTTTTCGAAAAGCGTCGCGTTAACGTCCGTGAAATAATGCTTTCCAACTAACAGGATGTCACGAAGCATATTATTACTGGCGATTAGTCTTGGATCTATGTTTATGACGCGGAAACAGATGATCAATCGGCCGAATGGAATAGAAAGATGCTGGAATTATGGGTCGACAACTCGTGGTTTTTGCACCAGAATAATACACCGCCACATTCTGCAATGATTCTTCGTTAATTTTTCGCCAATTTTTAACTAACATCGTGCGCATCCACCGTGTTCGCCTCATTTAGCTCCGTGTGAGTTCTGGATATTCAACAAACTGGAACGACCACTCCGGAGAAACCGTTTTCATTGCTATGCGCATTGAAGACTATTCCGGAAATAGGCTGTTTGATGGTTTGGAAAAAACGTTGGCGGAGTTGTGTTAGAGCCAAGGGGCATTACTTTACGGAGGACAAAAGGGATTTTGAATAATAAATTAAGAATTTCCTATGTTTCGGCGACTTGAATCTCGAAAAACTAAAATCCGTTCACAATTTAAAAAAAAAAAACTAGGAGAGTTGAAAAAATAGAAAAAAGTAATGAATGACTATTCGATAAAAATGATTTTGCATCAGATATTCATTATACAAAGGGTGAGTTTTAAAAGTTTAACATAGACTATGTTTGCAGAACTGGTTCAAAAATAGCAATTTTCTTTTCATATCTCTCATAAGATTTCACGCCTCTGAATTTTAATTATTTAAATTACCAGAAAATAAACTTATGTTTAACCTGCGATTAAATTTCCAATAACGCTTGAAGAGCACTGGTGCAGTCCCGCCCCTGAAAATAAAGCCTACCTGCCTCTTTTTGTTGGCATAACCCTTAGTAGTCGTTTAGGTAAAATATCTGAATACAAAAGGAATGATTACTGAAGACAAAACTATACCAAGTACTTGTTATTAAGGCTACCTAAGCTAGACTGCTTATAACGCTGTGGTTTTTTAGAAATATCAACATTCTCATCTGTACTCTCGTGATCATAACAACAAAAGTGTTAAAAAGTAAAAGATATTAAAATCAGTTCAAATACAAAATGGCAGAAGATCTCTATATGGATTTTGATAGTGACTTGGCGTTCCACTTGAATATGGATCTGGATACAGACTTAAATTTTGATGTGGATATGGAGTTCTACGACGACGGAACGGAAAGAGAACGTGAAGAAACAATGAAACGTGACATACAGCACAGCTCTTCGAAACCTCTCCTTCAATATCACCTTTTCCTTTATCGAAAGGAACTAAGACGGCGTAGAACGAATCGCTTACATCTAACGAAGACGAAAATTGATCTCACTGGAGGCCTGTTGATAAATTGTGAGGGCAAAATATGTGATTTTTCGCCTCAAGATATCGATGCCTTCACACGGCAGGTGGACTTCAAGGATCGCTTAATCCGGCAGCATGCATCATTATATGCAGACATCGACGAAGAAATTAAAAGGGACGTGGACGGGAAACTGATTTTGAAGTGCAACATAACCTGAATGTTATCTAGGGACCATAAGATTTATAAGCATAAAATATATGTTCTGTAATATTTTGTTGTCATTTAGGTAAATTAGTTTTATTGATATTACTTTATAAACATTACTTATGTACATAACTTAAAATTTAATTAAGCTATTTTATATTTTCAAATTATATAGGATCGAGATATCTTCAGATCACTTAGTTCATTGAGAGAAGAAGGGTTCTTCTGCTGAATGTTAGTTTGCAAAAAACAAATAAAAGCATGACGGAAGTTTAAAAAATTTTACAGAATCGATATCTTGAATTTATTCTTGTCACCTACAGGACTAGACTCACTTCTTGTTTAGATGGCACAGGTACTCCGCAATACAAAATAGTCATAACAAACTTTGGAAAAAAGCTTTCACCATTAAGTAGTAGAGACTTGAAAACTCGGAAATAATGTAAATGTCATTGCATTCGCTGTCATTTTCTTATCAGTCCAATATTTAGATTCAACTTTGTTTCTGCAACGGGATGAGCGCTTCGAAGCTTCAGTAGATGTAGCGGGTGCCATCGTAGTGAAAATTATTTTTTAATTGGGACAAAAACAACTAAAAAGTTTATAGGTTGAGTGCATTTACATATATTTATATCTATTAAATGTTTATGTGGAGAATACATGCCTCTGCCTACCTGAGTGAATTCTAAAAAAATGTTTTCTAATGAACTAATAAATATAAATGGTTAATTTTCTGATAATTAGAATATTGAAAAGTGGAAGACGTGACGGTTCAATCATTAAAATCATTGTTGTTCAACCAGGTAGGTGTTAACTCATAAACGTACATATACTGTGACAAAAAAGCACCCGGATATTGTAATTAAATTCATCAGGTAAATGCTATTTCATTTCATGTGGCATATAAATAGAAGGTAGTTTTGACAAAAATAGATAAAATCGGGTCGCTACTACCGTCCACTTCCATATATAGTATACATATGATGATTTTTGTGTTTCTAACAAATGTTTTGTCGAATATGTCGGTCACTGTATGAGTTCTATCTATATAAATAAAAATGAATCGTCAAAATGTACATATGTACGCGCATAACTCAATAACGCCTGGACCAATTTGGCCAATTCTTTTTCTTAAATATTAGTTGAAGTTCAGAGATGGTTTTAACGGCGAGAAAAATTCGAATAATTTTCGGAAAACCCCTAAAACAGCCCTTTTCTTTTCCCCATACAAACGTTACAATAAATATGAATGTTTGTTTGTTAGTAACACGAAGAGAACGGTTGAACCAATCGTGATGAAATTTTTAAAGGTTATTTGTTGTGGATCGGGAAAGGTTTAGAAACAAAATACCTTATACTTTTCATGAGGAGAAGTCGGAAAATTGGACAATTCCAAAAGTAATATTTTCCACACACATTTTTTTTCAATTTATGTTTGTTTTGTTTTTCAATATTTTGATTTGTAAATTATTTGAATCGTTCAATTGCGGTCGCTTGCTTTTTTATTCCGGCTATCCAAAGGAAAAATTATTGAAAATTATTTAATGAAAACTTTATGTGTGTTTCACACAATGTGATCAATTGCATATTGAAATTTGTTACGAAGCCACGAAGAGGTCGCACTATTATTGGTCGGCGTTCTTTTTGGCATCAACGTATGGCAGCCCAAGGAAAGGCAAGAAGTACTCCCAAAATGCGATGACATATGTACGTGCGGAATTATGGATCGCGGTCAATCAGCTAGCGATCGTAACGATATCACAGCACGACTTTTTAAACAATAGCTGCAATGTTTGACAGTCTTTATCTTGAAGCAACCTATGGTATATATGGTGCTGTTAGATGCTGAATGTATTCTGTTGCGTGTTGCCGCACGCACACATTCTTCTTTGGATGCGGATTGTGATTACACCAGAGATCAAATTGATGAAATCATTTCAGCGGAAATTCTTGATTCAGAGATAGATTCAGAATTATACGAAGTGGTGAAAACCAATATGGTTCATGGACTTAGGGAACCTTACAATCCCACTTTGGTTTGTATGTCTGATAATAAATGCACGAAACACTACTCATGTGCTTTTCTTTCGGAAACGGAAATGGGAAATGATGGATATTCACTGTATCGGCGTCGCTCCCCTGACGACAATGGCAGAACATTTAGCATTCAGAGGCGTGAATATCGACGTTAACAACACATCAAAGTTGAAAACATATGGATCGTACCATATTCGCCACTTTTGTCTAATTCACATTCAAAACTCATGTCAATGTTGAATATTGTAGATTGGTGAAATCGATCAAATACGTTTGCAAGTACGTCACCAAAGAAAGCAACATAGCGGTTATTGGCCTTGAACGATATGAGATCAGCAGTATCAAATGGGTCGATATGTGAACTGCAATAAAGCGCTTTGTAGGATATTTACTTTTGCAATTCATGAAAGTTTTCCGACTGTTTTGCGTCTCGCGGTTCAACTTCATTTAAGTCATTGCGTATTGTGAATGGTACAGTGTGTGCAACTTTTTGAGAAGCATGCCAGCAGTTGCGTTTGCTGGAACATGCTAATCACTGGAAACAGACGAAGGACAATGCGATAGTTACTTCGCATGCCACTGAAGTTCGCATACTTTTCGCGAAGATCATTTCGACATATCAGCCTTCAAATTCGCGTTAATTATGGGATACGAAAAAATGGCATTGCCGATGACATTTTACATTGTATTCGCTAAGAATTGGAAATGGGCAAATTTCGGTTGATACTTCCAGTGGTTTGATATCAATTTCACCTCCCTTTTGTCAATTCACTTCAACGGAGATGAACTCATCACGAATATTTAGCCGAACATTGGCCAAATTATCGTAACTGCAATTGCTTGAGTGCACGCGCTATTTTAGTTGCCAAAAATACCGATGTTGTTGACTTAAACTGGAAGATTCAAAGTCAAATTCCGGGAGGTTTGCGCTCATATAAATCGATCGATCGTCTTGACAAGGAAGACGAAACCGTAAATTATCCAGTGGAATTTCCAAATTCTATGTAATGGAACCCGACTAATTATGGCGCAGTTATCGAATACAAGGGACAGCCATTTCAGTTCAAACGTATTCAATTTCCAGGGAAAATTGCCTTTGTGTTAACAATCAACAGGACACAAGGAAACCGGGAAATGCTATGTTTTTCACACGGCCAGATATGTGTATGTGGCGTGTTGACGAGTTGGAAACCCATCTTCTCTGTATATTTACGCACCAGAACAGGAATCAAAAAATTATGTTTATTAAGCTGCGCTACATTTAATAAAATCGAAAATTTCAATTTTTTTTCATTTCAAAACATATAATTTCACGCAGGACAACGGCTGCGGGGTCAGGTAGTATTTATATAGATATACGATTGCTTGGCTTCCGAAACTCTGGATGACGTTGTGCATCTTAAGCATTTCCCTGGCTTGGATTCTTGCAAGTTGCAAGAATATAAAGTGGTTGGTTGCACCCAAACTTAGCCCTTCCATACTTTTTACGAATAGGCTCGCGCAAATGATGCATAACACTCAAATGGTATTCCTTGTTAACTGTTTGGCCGATCGCAAACAATTCGGAGCGCACCTATAGTCGATAATCGCAGAAAACTGTCGACATAATTTGAATTGATTCTGACCTGCTTTGACGTGGTTTTTTCGGCTCCGGCTCACCCTTGTCACGATATTCGGCCGATTGATCATCAGATTCCGGATCGTAAGCATAGATCCTTAACTCATCCGTGGTAATAATACATCCGGGTAGTTCGAAAGCATTGTTTCACAGACATTAATCCTGTTTTTCCAAATAAAATTGAGTGATTTTGAAATCAATCCAAATGGTTTTTACTGATCCTTCCGATATTCCAAAGATGCCAGTTTGATATTTCACTGTTAATCGTAGATCCTCAAGAATGAGTTCTTTCATTTTACTGACGTGTTAACCATCAGTTGATATTTGTCTTGGACGTGGTTCGTGTTCAACACGTTTTCGACCATCTTTGAATATTTTTTACCAATCATAAACACTTGCTCGCGACAAACAATTTTCACCCAAGACGTTTTCCAACATTATAAATGTTTAGGTATCAGAAATTTTATTACGCTCACAAAATTTAATGAAACTTTTTTGCTTAATAATTTAACTCTTCCTAAAAATCGGCGAATGTAAAACATTTCGACGAATGGGGTTTCCCGTGAAATTTAAATTAAAAATTCTTACTATTTTCTACTTGCAGTAGTATTTGGAACCTGATAAAACAATTTTATCTGCAAAATTTTTTTTTCACCGTCTTTGACTTAATACTCTTAATGTCTTTAAACAGTTGTTAGAAGCATCTTTATATTATTAATTTATCTAATATTAATGCATTAGCAATATTTACGTAAATTTTTCAACAGACGGTCTTTAGTTGGGTGAGAAGTTAAAAACTGTTGATTTCTCTCAAAGTGTTTGATTGGAAAGTACATCGTAGAAAGCAGAGAGTTAAACTACCACAAAATTAATTAAAAAGAGCAAAATATTTAATTATTCATAAATCTTTATTTATTGGCGAGAGATGGCAAGCTCTCTTGTCATCTGCTTAACATTTACCAGACGATTTTCAAACACCATATCCCTCACTTTTTAATATTTTTATCAGTAATTTCTTCAACTGAAGGTCACGCAGAACGAGGCATAGCTTCATCGATCCCTCGATCGTCTTGGAAGGCTTCACATCACTCGTGGGCTCGTATGTAATTGAAATTCAGAAAAAATTCCTTCTTGATAGTTGTATGTCTGCGTGCTATAAAAATGATGAATGGGTTCAATACTATAAATAATTAATATACGGATTTTCGAACTTCCTGGGGACATTAGACATTTGAGCCACCTCGTTTATTTTTTAGCGGTAAATATTTGTGCTTAATAAACTTGGGTGAAAACTCGCGTTAGACTCCATATAACTGCCAGGTGTTATATACTTGAAGTTGCTTCTCTGGTCGATGTTGAGAAATTTTTGGTGTTTGGAGATTGCCAGCGGTTTCTTCGCCAAATTATTGCTCAACACCTCTTGGAGTTATTCGCATCTTAGTGGCTTAGAAGGCCTTAAAATATGAGAAATAGGAACTGCAGCTGGCTAGCCTCAATTTGCTTTTCGAGATCTATTTACTCGCAGCGAACATTGTCATTGATAGAGCAACTGTAGTCATACCACATTTGATATTATTACATTAAATTATATTGAATGAAAGCGAACTAGTCCTCTTTCTTGTCTCTTTCATGCCGATCTGGCGCTCCTCTGACAACTCACATCAAAGCAGCTTATACAAATACCTCTTTTATTTAAGCACATCAATGCAATATGCATTGTTAAATATTCAGATGCCATACACACACACTCATACGTTGAGTTCCATAAAGAGCAGGTAGAGTTTAAAGAGCTTATTGTCCTTAATGTCGCACAACTTTCAATAAAAGCTTTGAAAACCTACTCGACTCGACTCGTTTCTATTATGCGCCTCCACTTTCTTACATACATACATGCATGCGTGTGTGTGTGTGAGTATAAAGGCGAGCATTGCATTTTATTGCGTTGCCTATGCACTTGCATATGACAGTTTTATTCCCTTCTCTTCTCTCCGCACTTTACATCCTTCACAAACGTTTAACGACACGTTTCATTGCATTTATTTCAATCACTTTGCAGCGATTTGCATAAATGCACATTTGCCTCGTATATCTGAGTGTGCGTGTGTGTGTTTATAGAGCGTGCCGTGCTCTATAATAAATGCAAATGATAAAGTGCGCCACTTCATCACATCGCTTTACCTGCACATAAGCCACATTCGTACTCGCACTTATAGACAAAGCAACGAAGTAATGGCAAATGAAGCGGAGAAGGGGAATGAGTTGGTGTGCGTGAGCATGGCTTATTGCCAGTGGCGAATAACAAGCAACACTTGATGCACTCGGCTGATATGTGAAGGAGAAATAATGGTTCACTTTAGTTGAATGACAGAAGAATAAATATGTTTAAAGGAGGGGATATTATATATTTTTCCGAGAATATGAATAGAAATAATTGTATAAATAGATATGTGAGTAGTTTACAAGAGGACTTTGGTCACTGCAGACGAAAGCGAAGGATTCACGATCCCACAGAATAACATCACTGGAGATCGTTTGATCGTTCTGTTTTTTTTTTTATTTTTGTCTTCGATTAAACTTAGGCGTTCTATAAACATTATTTAATTGATGAAATAGGGTAAAAAATGTTATCGGATCCTTTTTGCTATTAATCTAAAATTCTTAATTTATTCTTCAAAATCTATGTCGTCCCCTCGAAATAATCCTATTTGTATCAAATACACTTTTGTCAACGTTTTTTTCAATCCTCGAAATTGTTTAATGCGGTAGTAGTAGTAATACAAGTACATTAGCAGATTGTAGAGTTCTTAAGGAAAGTAATCTACTCCAAATTTTGTGAAGATATCTTGCGAATTAAAAAAGGTTTTCATACAAAACATGATTATGATAGGTCGGTTTGTATGACAGCTATATGTTATAGATTTCTGATATCAACATTTTCGAGAAATGAGCAGCTTCTTGGGGTGAAGAGAACGTGTGCGAAGTTCCAGAGCGATATCTCATAAACTGTTGGAACATGGCTAAATCGACTCAGTTCCTCACTCAGATTACTTATAACTAGCTACTTTATAGGGTATCCCACGTTACTTTCTGGTTGTTAGAAACTTCGCGACAAACTTAATACACCATTTTGACGGTATAAAAATTTAAAATTTTTCATAAATCCCCTGTTTTGAAGAAAAATTAGTACAAAGCTAAAGGAAACGTACTTTACTCAAGTCTTAAGTTCGTTGAGAACCTGCGTTTTTATTTGATTTTTGTTAGCTCGAGTTCTCACAATCATGGCGGTCGTAAAACTTTCATTAAAAGAGGTGATTTCAAAGATTTTCTCGATATCTCCCATTTAATGTCAAAATGTTAAGCTTGAAATGTCTTTCTACACTCGATTGCGTCCTGAGCAAAAGGTGTTAGCCTTTAGAGCAATATGTACTTACTGCTGTAAATTAATATGTAATATAGTAGTCATTTTCATTGAAAATATAATATTGACAAACATCGTGGACACGGTTGGTAGTAATTGCAGGCCTTTCCCTTTTTCACTTCAAAGCAACTAAGAGCGAAACTTCGGATAAGCATAAGCTTAAAGAAGAGAAAAGTTGGATAGGAAATGTTAACAAATTATAGCGACTGCTTCTAAGCTGTCGCGATTTCATTCACTAGATGGACCAAATAAACGTGTTTGAAATTATATAGAATATTTTGTATCGAACTGCTATCCGTTGTCTTAGTTTTGTGAATTTAGACAATTTTGTTCAAATTCGGTTCACTGCAATATTTCATAATTATGTCAGATTATGAATTAGCTGAAGATGTTCTCTTCGAGATAAAACAAATCACTTGGTTTTTAGTACCAAGGGAAAGAAATGTTATGCAAAGATAGCAAACGCGAAGCTCATCATGCCGAAAGCTTATTATGATCAATATTTCGTGCTTGAAAAGGCCTAGAGTGTCAGTTAACAGGGACATCTTCAATGGGCAGTCTGCAAACAGATTGTCATAAACTTTTGTCACGCTATTTTCGAGAAAGTACTAGACGATCGTTAGTAACGATTGCTGGTACTTCTTTTTGGACCACCCTCCTTAATCTCATCGTATTTTCTGATTGAAAAACTTCTTGATATTATATTTTACATCTAGGTCAAGTTGGATTTCATAGAATTTGGTTTTAACTCGAAATTATTTTATAATATGTTTCAGAAATATATTCGACACCAACACTTAAAGAGTTAGATTAATAAATGAGGATTGCACCGCGACATAAGGTAAGCCACATACATAGAGTTAATAGTAGACCTTATAAAAATCGCAAAAGATAGACTAATGGAGTAAGGAGCTATGAATTCTTGTGGTTAGACAGGGATGATTATGTTTCATTGTGTTCAAGAAAGGACTTTGGTGTGATTTACTACTTGTGTAACTTTATGTGTTTGCAAATATGCGAAGTTGCGGGATAAATGTATAACGATTAAGGACTTACAGCCGCAGCAAAAAAGGCATTGAAGTTGTTTTAGAATATTAAAACCCATTTATAGATTTGTCAGCTTAAACTGAAAAGCAAAGACTCAATAAAAGAGACTTATGACGTGTTTGAATAAATAAAAGGAATTACGATTAGAATGCAGTTAAGCTCAGCGACAACGGTAAAAGTATAAAAATTGAATGCATGTTACCCGTATACACTTTCGCATATCATTATGCATTAGTAAGTGTGTGCCATCGAGATTGGAGCAGCTCTACTAAAACACCTATGATCCGCTGATCTAATCGGCTTAGCATAGTAACGACCATTGATACCCCGACTTTGCAGTGCGTTTAGCCATTGCAGCGACTGTTGCATAAATATGTATGTTTGTATATATATGTCTACATGAATTGTTCT
The DNA here is from genome assembly GCF_016617805.1 of Bactrocera tryoni. Lineage (NCBI taxonomy): Eukaryota > Metazoa > Arthropoda > Insecta > Diptera > Tephritidae > Bactrocera > Bactrocera tryoni. The sequence goes on from NC_052503.1 coordinate 53,562,310, forward strand.
GGCTCACCACTTTTTAGTGTCGAATCAATAAACGTGTTTTTATGTTTAAATATAACATGGGAACGCCTTATAGGTTGTCCAAGTGCACGTGTGGCTGCAAATATGTATGTTTATGCATATGTATATATGTAAGTATATAGGTACAGCAATAGTCAGTCAATACAAGCGGATACAATTTATGTTGAAAGGAGCATTTAGCGGCCAAGTACTGACTGACCACAGGCACAATCACCTACACTCTAGCAAAGGCTAAGTGTAAACTGAGCAGAGTATAACGGCACCTGTAAATTCTTATGCACGATTATGCGCGACAGACTGTAAGCTGCTACTAAATTATCGAAGTTATGTACTCATATATAGTATATCGACATATTCACAAAAGTCTGCGTTTTTATGTTGAAATACCACCGAAAGTACGTGCAACAGTTTTTAAAATATGTACCGTTATAGCCTCAACACGTTACTTGTATATTGTGTGGCACTCAAACACCCACATGGAGCAACTGAAGTAAACATGTATTCATAGATATATGTATAAGAATAAACAGGTAGGGAAGCACTAATTTCTGGTACAACCGAACTTTTCATAATTTCGCAGTTGGACTGGCGGATGGATGTACAGTCACCCGATATTCAACGCGTCTCGTTATCTGGATCATTTATATATGGTCATCCATTTCGGGGTTCCCTTCATTTTAACAAAAAACCACAGAAACTTCAAATTTGTTAGGGAATGTTTATTATCATTCGAAAGAACATTCGTTGGCATTTATTTTTTGAAGATTATCTTCTTCAAATGTTGACAGTGGCTACGTCTTGGCTGGTTCATCTGTTGAGTTCAATTTTTGCTGAACATTTTCGCTCATTTCGACTAGTAACTGCCGAATGACATACGTGATGTTTTGCTCCGAGGCCTTAACCGAGGCGTGATTGTCCGCGCGGTCTATAGACTTTACATATCCTCACAGGGAAAACCCAACGGTGCGATATCATACGACCTTGGTGGCCAATCGACCGACTCAAAACGTGAAACTTTCTGCTCACCGAAGTGTTCTCTCAATCAATCCATAGATTGAAGCGAGGTGTGGTAAGTGACGCCGAGATTGCGACTTTCAATTTCAGATATCAAATAATCGGTTATTATGGCGCGATAAGGTCGCCATTGACGGTTACGTTCTCACAGGCATCATTTTTGAAGAAATATGGACCGATGATTCCACCGGCCACGAATCGCACCAAATCATTGTTTTTTCTGGATGAAATATCAGCCCTTGAATCTCTTCAGGTTGCACTTCGTCCGAATTGCGTAAACTTGCTTAAACGCCCAATAAGCCAGAAAGTGGTGTCATCGCTGAACAAAATTTGGTTCGAAAACGTCGTATCTTCTTGGAACTTTTCAAAAGTGCGCTGTCGCTTGGAAAGGTCGAGCGGCTTTGTTCACTTTCAATTTAAGATCTCGGCGTAAAATGCGCCAATCTTCAGCGAGTTGCTGAGAACGGCGTGGAATCGACTCTTCACGGTCGTCGTGTACATTCTCAGCAAAGGCTACGTGGTCATTTCGATCGAATATTATTCAACAATGAATGCTGGTGTTGCGTTTTACACAAAGTGAATTTTCATAACAAATTTGAATAATTTCTAAATATTGTTCAGGTGTTAGTCTTACCATGATGAAATACCAAACAATACTTAACAAAAGTAACACGAAAGCTTGGCACGACAAACACGTGATCTTTCAAAAAAAGGATAATTAAAAAAGTACCTCTCCTTGGTTCACCCATTAAATACTTACAGGACTCCATAAAACGAACCAAACAACCGTTAGGTGAACAAAATCGTTATACCCTGTAGTAACATGTTGCAAGAATATAAAAAACACATATGCAAATCGTCCACGTGCACTTATTTGCATTTGTGTGCGTGTGAGATGTCTGCAGTAAAATATATTCTTACTTGCTGAATGCGTGAGACGCGAGTCATTTGAGAGAAATGACTGCAATTACTTGCTTACTTACGCCTACAAAAAATTTACATTATGTACGTTCAGACGTGAATTTTCATAAGGACACACACATCGATTTCGGTGTTGCCACTTTAGCACTTTTAATGTAGAAAAAGATTTGTACTAGACCAACTATAAGTAAGGGGCTTCAAGGTTCAAAGTCAAGGTTCCTTCTACTGAATAGCTCATGAATACCCATATTTTTGTTTATAAAACATTTTTTTGGTTTAGAAAAGTCCTTTGGCCATCTTTCAAAGTATCGTATTAGCTGATTTCTCAGTAGAGTTGCAGTAACTTCACTTTAAATAGCTTCATTAGTATTGTATAACTATTGAATCAAATTGTATGGAGTAGATCGAATAAGTTTCAGGTACATGCATATTTGCTCGTCTATTTTTCAACGAGTATATTACATGGAGTCACTTACAAAGATCTAAATTTTCTTAGTATCTATAAAAGAAAGTAACGAATAAGTTATTTTTTAAGAGAATTTCGAAGTTAGAATGACTGACCTTTTATTGTAGATTTGAAGAAAACAAATTAATTTAAATATTTTAAATATTATATTTGCCGATATATGCTATATAGTAAGTTACAAAAATGTATACCTCTTTAATATATTTTCTCTTTACTGAAACCAATACTAAAACCATATAAATATCGTTATTTGCTCATTGCTCAGAACTAACGGACGCTATAACATTTTTTTAAATAAAACGAAAACGGTTTGGGATATCAATAGCATTATTTATTTCTGTGAAAGTACATTCAATGCCATTATGTATGGAAATCGATTTCTTTTGCATGGCCACCACAGGCACGTTTGTAGAAGTCTAGACGCTGAACTTTTTTCAAGCATAAATCGTCCGATGCTGCAGCAATTTCGCGTTCGATATTCGTACGAAATTAATCAATCGGCGCTGGCTTGTTGGCAGAGTGCTTGGACTTGACCTAGCCCCACAGGCATGGTGTCAAATCACATGACCGAGGCGACCAACTGACTGGGCCATTTCGTGAGATAACACGTTCACCAAACTTGGTTTTCAATAAATCAATTGTGACATTTCGTCTTATTGGAACCACATATTGTCCAAGTCCATACCATTCGGTTATCATTGAGCGGAACCGATTCCCATTCACCCTAACGTGCTGGTCTTGATTATAACGGAAAAAGTACGGCCCAATGAAGCCGCACTTAGAAACACTTTTAAAAATACTTTTATTGAAAAATCCGCTCTTAAAGTTGATGCCACTGATTCGAATTTCGGTAGTTAATTTTAATAATGTCGACTCGCTGTTGTATCGTATATCTTTATCTTTTTGATAAAATGGCAAACATTACTAAAGAGAAATGTCAGAAGAGCGGGAAAAAATATGGCATCGTTTGCTGTCCCTATCGGTCTAGTTTTATAGCGTCCCTATTAAAAATCCGCTATTTAAAATCCTTTCTAGCAAGTATTGGAAAACTGAGATGAATGTTTATGCTTTTAATTAATAGAATACTTAAGCCTTATTGATGCCCTATGTATAGCCCATTTCTAAGTTTTTTTTTTTAAATCGACCATTCCCACCCTCAGTGCGGCTTACATAGACAAATTTGAAATATTCATATTGTTAATGTTGTAGAATACATATACTATATGCGTTGAAGCATACAAAAGGTGATGTCTAATAGTTTTTTTTTTGCCTAAAATGACCAAGGTAGTTGAGCCATAACCTCAGAACTAAGCCCATCTTAGGCTTATATCAGCGCCAAGAACGCACTAGAGCTGCTTATATTTATTATACTCATCAGCATTCCGACCAATAAAGGTGGAGAATTTATGTAACTGGATGCCATATAAATTCAGAATAAAGGCCCCAAAAAATACGATATAAACATCTTAGAACGCTTGTAATGCCAGGTAACCGTTTAGGGGTATTTACTACGATATTTAGAAATACTTGACGCATAATGTGGTTTAAAAAGGGGTTTTCTTTTCCTCATCTAATAATTTTTTTCCGTAACTTGTTGCCTATTCCACACATTGAACCAGATAAAAAGAAGATATTATTATGTTAAATAAATTCTTGGTAATATAACTAAAGAGAGCGCATTCTTAGCTAATATCCGTTTGTTTCACCACACAACTTAAGTATTTTTTCAACTGTAGTAAAATTTTTTCTCTCAACTGTTGTGCAAACAAACCCAAAAGTATAACTGTTATAATAAAAAATTAATATTTGCGGCAACACTGCACGCAGGTGGCAACCATAAGCGCTAATGTGCCGCATTACGTGCGCAGCGTGTTCATTGCGGTTCTCCAAGGCGTATACGTGCCCGCTGAATATTAACATTAACGTTTGAACTGGTACTTTGCCATTTCTTTAACATGAAATTTGATTATTTTTAACGGTTTTATTATTATGCGTGTTTAGAGTTTTGCTATGCTCCGCCTTGGGTCATTATCAACTTCGCTCGTGTTGCGTATTTCATTATTATTACATTTTAATATTTTTATACTTTCACGCACACAAAAACTCTGCGCATTGCAGGCGCTATAAAATTTAATTTCCACGCACTTGTAGCGCACAATGCTGCAATAATTGCATTTGTAAGTTTTTTGTGAATATTAGTTGCTTGTTTTTGTTGCTTTCTTTTTGCTACTTGTTGTCTTTATATGCGTGCTTGTCTAGTTGCTGGGGCTTGAAATTCTGCCCCCAATACGCACTTGCAACCAACTCATTTTAGTCTTTATTTCAAATTGTTGTTCTAATTCTTTGCTAAGACAAATTTGCTTGATATGCGCTGCACTATGTCATGTTAAGCAGGGTAGCGGAAGTATGACCAAAAATTGCTGATAATACATAATTTTTCCTGTACTATATTCTAAAAAATATCAAAACTTCACACACAGAGTAAAGGTCTAGTCGCGTGAGGATATGTCGCCATTAGATATTTGCCAAAGTCCTGCAGACTTATTAATATAATAAAACAGTTTCCACCATCAAAATAGCAAACTCTGAAGAAACCCCAATACATGCCTTTCTTCTTCATCTTTTTTAGCGTAGACACCGGACACAGGACTGTCGGAGACTATTATGCTAGGTATTCTGTGGGTAATTCAAGATCTGCAGTGCTTCAATAATATTTATAGATGGATATGTGCGTGTTCTAAAAAATTTCTTTACCTAATTTCATTAAACTATGGTAGTCGAAAAAGTCTTTTCGTATTTCTAATGAAATTGCAACTTATTTTTTTTATATATAATAATAAATAAATAAATAAACAAATATGAACCATTTTGGTCGACCACTTTTTGCCATTTAGCGCTAGAGGCACTATTCCATCAGTGTAATACTTTCATCAGTGTAAATAGAAATTTCCAGAACCGAAGCGAGCGAACCATTGTTGTGGTACAAGAACTGACACAGCATCGGCTCCGTAAACTTCACAAATTTCATTAGTGGCTTGCATGCTATTTTTCCTTTTTTTATACAAAAATTTCACAATATAGAGAATTTCTTCAATATTTTCACTCATTGTGAACTGCTGTAACTTCTTTTCAACTTTTTTTCAACTTCCCCGAATTTAAATATTTTTTAGTTAAATGAAGCTTAAAATCTCACCTTCCCAACACTATATGGTATGAAACAATGTGATTGGTAACACTGGAGATATACGACTGCAACGTCATGCACTGACAAAATACGAAAAGACTTTTTCGACTACCCAATATTTATATAAGTTCAAACCAAAGTTAATAAACTAAAAGTTTAACTTAGATACGTTATATTAATGAGATATAGTGGATTTCATCTAATTTTAGTTTGCATTCAAGATATCTGCTGGAATGGCTATTATTACACCGCTATCAGGGTATGGTATATATGTTTGCCAACATCCAGAAGGAAATGTCAGACACCCTATTCGATATTTGTATTGTATATAGTATAAATGGTCAGCATGTCAAGCTGAGTCGATTTCGCCATCCCTGTCTGTCCATATTTCAGTATATACGAGAACTGGTCCCTCATTTTTTAGATACCGTTCTCAAATTCAAACAGATTCTTCTCTTACAAGAAGCTGTTCATGTATTTAAACCGTCTATACAGGACCCCTGTCCTATAGCTGCTATACAAACTGGTCAATCAAAATCGAAGTAAATAACTTTTTCTATCCTTTTATATTATGAAAAGTGCATCTTCGGGCGGGATTATGGCTCCTTCGTAATTTTAGGCATTTCGGAGCCTTGAAAGGCTGTGGGTTGATTTCACTACTTTAAGTTGGAGGTGGTTCATATTAGGGGTACTGTTTGTATAAAGTTTTATGCTGATATCATCATGCTTGCTTGAATTGCATATTGTAAATATATCGAAGAAGGATGTAAAAAGGAATTTTTTTCAAATTGACCGAAAGATCCTAAAAATTAATATTAAGTTTTTATACTGACCCACTTCTCAGGCTTCCAGCATTTTCTTAAAATAAACTTAATGCTTCTAATGTTTTTTTTTATATATTTGTAGGACTATAGGTCACCAATAATAACGGCATAAAAAGCGGGCTTCACACAACAAGACTGCTCTTAAGAAGGCGAATATTTTCTTATCTGCCGGAAAAGTGACGGTTACTACTTTCCGGACTGACAAGATGTGATCTATAAAATAAAAGTCCAAAGCTCAGTCCGTTTTATTGGGCCGAAAAAAATCGGCTCTTCTACGATGACAAGGCATCGGCTCACATCTCTGTCCCGGCATCGGAAAATTTGTTAATTTAGGCCAAGGGCTTTTATCCATACAGTGGGTCCATGAGGTCTCTCTTTGTACCCAAATTTGGAAGGGTCACTAGCCGGAAATAAAATTTAAGTTGGCGAAGATGTACTTTGCAGGTAATTAGGAAACATTTTTAAAAGTTGAATTAAAAGAAGACTAAATTCAGAAATAATTCACAATATTTCATATTTAAGTATTTCTTTTGTAGTCTAATCAGATCGCTCTCCTCCTCGTGCTAGGTATCCAAAATGTTCATATTTATTTGCATTTACTCTATAGAACATAAGTTTCAAGAAATATTTATTTTCACGTCACTTTAGCTTTATAATAATTCGAAAATCGAATGGCTTCTTTAATTTTTAATTTAAACTCGATATTCAACCGAAGGGTAAGCAACAGGCTCTGAGAATCAAAGTTGAAGAATGTGAGTGGAATAGTTGAAGAATGTGAGTGGAATAAGATAAGCTAACCGTATTAATTTTCAAGATGTCAAGTTTCAATAGCTTAAACCACATTTTATATCAAATAAGTCTAAGTTAAAAAAACGTTCTTTAAGACTCAGAAATGGTTATTTTTCCACCCTTGAAATACTTATGCGCTCTTAAAATAGCACTTTACTATTTGCCATCACTCTCTTCTATGATAATTATTTTACTTGTTCGCTTTGTTTTGTGTTCTACAAATAAAATAATGCCGAAAAGTCTTAACGCCTGCAAGTATACTAAATATATAGGAAACGAGTTCTTTACGAGCCGAAATCTCTCATCTTCATCGTTTTGTGTGTCGACTGTTATCACCAACTGTGCTGTCGCAGTGGTCAGTGTGCCACAGCTCAACACATAATGCACTACTAAAAATTATATTGAAATGGAAAATGGAAATGAATTTTATGCTCAGTGGCTTTAAAGCTGCGCTACTGTGTGTTGGGAAAAACTGGTGCTTAAAGCTTATTTGCTCGTAAATTCCGCGCATAATCATCACTAACACGCACTCGGAGGTGTTCATTATAATCTGCTTAGTCGGCACAAAGTGAATTAGTGGCGGCACATAGCACAGCATAGCAAGGAAGCGCGTGTATGAGGCGGGAGATGACAGCATTTTAAAACATTTAGCGCTTAAACAGCGAAAGCCACAGACAATTACGGCTTGTGATTGCTATGGTCGGCGGCTTTTGTCCTGTTTGCATTCGTCGCATGAGCAAAAACATTTCAAAACATAATTGAGGCGGTTGCGTCTGCTTATTTTCCATGTTTCTGGCCTCACGCTCATAATTGTACGCATAAGAAAAGTTACGAAAAATGTGAAAATGCTTTCAGGACAATGTCAACATACACAAGCTCAACTTATCTACTTAGTCCCGTTGATAGCCGCTCATTCTGTTAATGCTAAGCTTCATTTGCCTTTGAGTTATACAGCCGCAGACATAGCATTATGGACAAGTATAGAATATCGTTGAGTTACATAAGTTCGGCAAAATCAGCTGTTTACTTAAGCTTTAAGATTCTTTAACAGGCAATTGGAATTGAAAAGAAAAAAGAAACAATATAATGAGCTAAGTAGAGATACCATCTTTGGCTAAATGCACCTAGTAACATAGTAAATAAATGGTGCATAAAAAGTGTCCAAAGAATACCAAGTAGCAATACTACTTTACTGAATTCTATGTTCTTGAACTGAGATACGCTGGAAAGTGATATATAGATACGAATTTTCTCACAAGAGATAAAAGTACAAACCAAGAAAGTAAAAAGTCGGTTTGATTCCATAAGTGATGCCCATTTCTGCCTCGCTGGAGACCCTAGGATCTTATCTACATCTACCAACAGTTGAGTGACTCTATAAAAAATCGTGTGCAATGAATTTAGATTCGCACAACAAAATGACAAAGTAAGCAGTGCTGTCAGTGCTATTAACTTTGCAAAAATAATCAACATAACAACATGGGAAGCATTCTCTTCGAGCTCACAGAAGAGGATGCAATTTTGCAATGTTTTCTCAACTCTTACCCCTCAAATGTTAGTGATTGACAAACAAAAAATCCTCTCTCAAGCCAGGCGCTGTAGCTTAACTTTAAAGGGGCCGCTATTTTTGTTTTTTAGGTTCCCATACATTTAAAATAGGAATTTTCGTTTTTTCATTAAAACTAAAATTTCACCAATTAATTTTCGTTTCTCAAAAACAACCATCACATATTCACAAAGTTCACTCATCAAACTTTAAAAATTTCTGCGAAAAAGATTGATTATCTCAATTTGACCATTAAACATAGTGATTTAAAATCTGTGATTTTTTCAATAATAATAATAATAATAATAAATAATGGGAATATAATTTTGAAGTGGGAATTTTTAAAGTTTGAAAAGCCAACATTATGAGTATGTGATGGTTATTTTTGGGAAACGAAAATTAGTTGGCATGCGGAAGGGAATGCTGCGTTTCTATGATCGGGGTTTATGAGTCGATAGCGGTTGTCAAAGGAATCCCATGCCGCTCTCGCTTTAAGCTTTGAGTAGTTTTTTACAAATCCAAAATGTCGTTGCTTTCATAAGTTTTCACATAAATGCATGGACTACGAGTGACGTTTTTTGCTTCTTTATCAGCGAGTTCGTTACCTGTAACCCACATTAGTTTAACTTTTCTTTGGCTATCAATTAATTTGTCCCAAATTTCTCTGATTAGAGGGCTACTCCTGGATGTATTTTGAACGGCTGTGATTGTTGCAAGACTGTCGGTACAGATTACAAATTGGCCTTTGCAAGCCAATGTCCATTGGATAGCTTCTTTTATGGCGTATGCTTCAGCGGTGAAGACTGGCGATAAAAGTAACTCCTTTGTAATAATTTTCGAGTTCTCCAAAACCACTGCATAAGCGGTGTTGTGGGAGTTTTTTGAGCTATCTGTCTAAACGAATTTCCATCCTTCTGAAATTAGCACTCTTTCGCGATGAATAAAGGGTTGTTTATATACCTCACCGTCCGTGGAAGCTTTGTTCCATCTCATTAATTTGTCTTCTGTAACAGAAGAGGCAAGAGTCCATGGTGGGTGCTTGCTAATCTTCGAAGACTTAGGTGTAAGGGGTATATCAATTAAATGGACGCACTTTAGGACAAGGTGTATAGTTGAAGGGAACTTGAGTGTTCGTTTGCGTCGTGTGGCCGACCGTACGTCGTTGAGCAAATTAGCGTTAGCGCCTAGATATACGGATACCTTTGGTATTAATTGCAATGTGTTAGACTTCAGTCCTTCATTTAAATGTGGCATTCCGGATTCAGCAAGTACGCTTATAGTGCTGGAGGTTGGAAATGCCCTTAGGCTTCGTCTTACTGCCATCTGATAAGGTGCATAGAGTTTTTTTAACTCCTGCCTGCATATTGTCCGTAGATTGGTAGCCGCAGTCAATAACCGATAAAATTAGAGATCTCAGGACGTTGATTAGTATTGTAGGATGAATGAATGAATGTCGTGAGGATAAGAGCTTAATTATATTTAATCTTTCAAAAAGTTTTTTTCTTACATATAGACAATGCTTTTTGAACTTAAACTTAGAATCGAAAATAAGTCCTAAAATTTTAATTTGATTTACAGTAGGTTTTCTTATGTTCTTAAAAGTGATATTAATATTATTACAGTTTCGTTTACGACAGATGTGTAAGATGTTACATTTATCTAATGTTAACTTAGCGCCAGATGTGAGAGACCAATTAGATATGTATGTTATTAAGTATTTCCATAAGAGTTAGTTTGACGTTATTCAAATCAAGATGTTTTGAAAATATCAGAATAACATCTGCATACATACAATGGACGACTGGTAACTGGCTGATTCCATTAAATACAATTATAAATATTACTACAGATAAATGGGAAAATTGAGCAACTCCATTTTCCAGCGGAGAACAGTGAGAAAAACTATTGTGAACTTTAACCCGAAATTTACGATTAGTAAGAAAATTATTGAGAAAATTGTATATTTTCGATCCTAACTTCCAATTTGCTATTTGCTTTAGAACTTTGTGAAGTCCGATGCGATCATAAGCTTTTTCAAAGTCTAAGCAAGTAACGTGCCCCTTGTTGGAAATAACTTTGGAGCAATGGTGCTCGAAGTGTAAAAGGGCGTCTATTGTACCTTGGTTTTTTCGGAAAGCGACTTGGTTGTAAGTGATTAGTCTATTCTTCGTGCGTACCACATCAACCGTTTGGAGATTATTTTCTCCAAGACCTTTCCTAAACAAGATAGCAGCGAAATAGGCCTATAACTCGTAATTTCTGATGGGAATTTCCCAGGTTTCGGTATTGGAATGATCTCTTTGAGGATATATACCGTTTAGAAGTATTTTATTGTAAAGATTTATTATGCTGTTTTTAACGTCCTGTGGGGTGTTTCTTAGCATGTCATAGGAAATCCTGTCTTAGCCAGGAGTTTTACTCTTGGAAGTGGAAATTGCGTCTTCAAATTCTTCAGTGGAAATATTTGATTCTAAATTTAATGCTGAATTGCTAAGATTGTCGTTAGGTAAGAGTATGGCTTTGAGATTTTTGTTTTTCAGCCACAAACTGTTTGGTAAAAGTAGAGTCACAAGAATTGGAGCTCCAGTACGAGGCGGACGCGTTCGCTATGATATTTCGGTCGTTTGTTAATCCAGATTGGGTGTTCAAATAATTAATTGTACTAGGTTTTTCCCGCCAGACAAGCGTCTTATATCTCGCCAAACTTGTTGCGGAGAGGTTTTGGGTTTGATATTTTCAGTAAATTCTTCCAAACTATTTTTCTTTGCCTTTTTGGTTTGTCGTTTAAAAATAGCATTGTCGCTTTTATATGTTAAAAGGTCTTGAAGGTTACGTGTTTCTTTATATTTACATCAGCTTTTGCGTTTTAGTGATCTAAGATTTTCTAGTTCACTTTTCCACCATGGCTTATATCGGTGTTGATATGTACTATTTTCCGTTTATGTGCAGCCTCTTGTTTAATATTATTAGAAACTTAGATACTGATGAGCAAAAATCTTTGTAACCCCTCCAATTGGCTTTGTTGGTTAGAAAAATTGATTTGAACTTTTTTATTGGCATTTCTGCGTGAAATCCGACTTCTGTCATCAATGGGAAATGATCACTACCATGAAGGTTACTAAGGACTTTCCAAGAACATAAAGGAAAAATATTGGAGGAACATGTAGTAACATCTACATCAGTGAAAGATTGATGGGTAGAGAAATGTGTAGGGTAGTAGTATCTTCGATTTTCGTACCTCTATCGTTTGATAGAGGAGAACCCCAAATCGGGCTCCATCAGTTAAAATCATGGTTAAAAGTAAAGCAGTAAGAAGTTTACCGGATTCTAATACTCAAAGTCTATATTACACTGGAAAATTAAAAACTCGATACTTCCACGAATACCCGTTCTTTTGCTTGTAATTTCGGACCTTACACATTTCGAGATGGGTTTTCACGAAAAAGCAATATTTCTAGATGAAACCAAATTTCATCTGCGTTACTAACGAACGCTATCCTCTCTTCGTTTCGAAAAAAAAGGTTTGGAAGTATTACAGGGAGTTTAGTTGATATGAAATTTACAATTTTTAATATCAGAAAAAGCAAAAAAAAAATCGCACAATAATTCGGTTAGGGTGAAGGTAATTTCGCATCTCCGAATCCCAAGCCACTTTACATTCTTTTCATTAATGAGCCGTCATTTAATGAATTCAAGCTTTATTGCGATGAAAAACGTTACTAATTTTTTCGCTGTAAGCATTTAAATGTCCGCCACTGTAATCGTATGTGCCTGGCATTGCCTTTAAAATTTTTAAACACGAGAGTAGTACAATTTAGTATCCCGTTATGTTAAATGTGAGCGTTTGAACAAAAAAATGTTTGCTGTCCTACATACAAACATACACTTATACACACATATAAATGGAATAATTCGCGAGGCGCGCACTTTGCGCCTAATTGAATAAAAATGTCAACACGCCGGTATAGTGTCTCAAACAAAAACAAAAAAGTTTGCATATATAATATCAAAATAACAACAAGAACAGTAAAAGTGTGTACTACTTTCTGCTGTTCCCTTCTTGCTGCTTCTTGTTTTAGTGGGTGTGCCGGAAGTTAATTAGTTAAAAGGTTAAATGCCAGCAAACAAATGAAAGAAACAGAAACAAAGAACGAGAAGAAAACGATGCATCAGGCAAGGCAACGAAAACCCAAGCGCTTTAGTGTTTAGCACCGCCAAATACTTCGTCATTGAAACATTTTTGGCGAGATAAAAGCGACATGGCAGAAAATTGGATACTTTTTCAAAGACTCTGCCTTCCATTATTAATTTGCATAACATGGTTATAATAACACCACCAACAATGTCAGCTTGGAAATCCAACGTAGGATTGCTCTTGCCAACAGGTGCTACTTCGGACTGAGTAGGCAATTGAAAAGTAAAGTCCTCTCTCGACGAACAAAAGCTAAACTCTATAAGTCGCTCATAATTCCCGTCTTGCTATATGGTGCAGAGGCTTGGGCGATGACAGCAACCGATGAGTCGACGTTACGAGTTTTCGAGAGAAAAGTTCTGCGAAAGATTTATGGTCCTTTGCGCATTGGCCACGGCGAATATCGCATTCGATGGAACGATGAGCTGTACGAGATATACGACGACATTGACATAGTTCAGCGAATTAAAAGACAGCGGCTACGCTGGCTAGGTCATGTTGTTCGGATGGACGAAAACACTCCAGCTCTGAAAGTAAAGAAGGACCAAGTGGAGAAGGACCTGACTTCGCTTGGAATATCCACTTGGCGCCACGTAGCGAAAAGAAGAAACGACTGGCGCGCTGTTGTTAACTCGGCTATAATCGCGTAAGCGGTGTCTACGCCAATTAAGAAGAAGAATAACATTGTTATAATAGGTTCGCTTAGAAAGAAATGTCAGATATTTTATAAAGTATGTATATGTATGTACATATAATTGATCAGAGTAACGAGCTGAGTTCATTCATCTCTCTGTATATACTCGAATTGCTCCCTCAGTTTTTGAAACATTGATATGAAATTTTGCACACGTCCTTTTCTCCCCATCGAAATGACCGATACCGGACCTCTAAAGCTTATGGTTGCCATACAAACTGATAGCTCTTGTATGAAAAACTTTTATGTTTTTCAAAATACCTTCACGAAATTTGACATAGATTATTTTTCGCTAGAATCTCCAAACATGTTTAGATCGGGCTACCAAAGAATATATGTAGCTGTCATAAAAATTGACCCAACAAATTAAAGGTAAATAAGATAGCATTCATAACAATCTCCTCGACACGGAGAATAGCCTGCAATTCAGTTTTAAACTATGAAGAGCTCAAACGCCGTTCAATTTTCAGTGGATTCCTCGTTTATTCCCAGTTTGGTCATAGAGATTCAGAAAACGAAAATGGAATAGCGTGGAATTCAGCAAACTCTCGGAGGTGACTTTAAATATGTAGTAGTCTTCACTTCTCAGCTAATGTCGCTACATCCCTTAATAAATGAAAGTAGGAACAGGACCTGTCCAAACTTAAAGCATTTTTGGTAGATCCAGTTTAAAAAAAAGTTGTGGTATCACATAATTTTAACCAGTTTCGTTTGGAGGTTGTATTCAAATTGTGGGCTTTACGATTTGACATCGCAAAAGAAGTACACATATATCGATATTTCGGAACAGAAAAGAGAAAGAAAATCATGACCTCAAGCCAGTGATCGGCAGGCCGTAAACTGCGAGTCTTTGAGCGAACTGTGCTTGCGGCAATTATAATACCGTACCGTCCCGTACCGTAGTATACGTATATATAAAGCAAATCTCAACGATTTCATATGCACCTTTAAGACTTTTTATGTAGAACATTTCATATCTAATGAATTTTATTCGATATATCAGTTGTTAGCTGTTATATTTAGAAATACACTAATTTATATTTTTCGTTAACAACTTTTGTTTTACAATACCAGGAAAATTATAAATAATTGTGTTGTTAGTTGAAAGGGAAGCTTAAGATAAAATTTGGCGCACTTTTTCATACAAAAACAATTTAAAAGATATCAGTGTTGTTCCTAATTACACTTCTACTGAAAAACGTAAATAATAATTAACATTTAAGACTTAACCGCTTAAGGACTGTTAAAGCTTAAACGACTCTGGTTTTGAAAAAACTGACTTGAACTATTTAGTATTTGTTTCTAAAACGAATACTTCTTCAAATTATTTGCTGGGTTCCTAATAACTGTCCTTTTCACATATTTCCAGCCATATGAATCCAGGCGTGTGTGGTCATTTCATGGCCAAGCGCACAAACTTCTTGTATAAACAAGAAACGCTTAAAAGGAGGCGTTATGCTGTGTTGGTGTTAATTTGGCGAAATTGCTTGTACCGCCCACCAGTGCAGACTTTACTAATTTTCTGTAATAAATAATAGGAGAGAAGGCTCAATGGAGAATGGGTAAATAAAGTAATGATTTAGGTGTGAACAGTAGTTATGTACATACTTATAATTGTTAAAAAATTGTTGTTGTGCTCTCTGGAGTATTTAATAAGCATTTTTGGACTGTTGCAATCTTTACTATAGAATTTTTACACTTCAGCAACTTGCTACACCTACCTTTCACATAGTGAGGATATGGATTAAATTTTTTCAAACAGGGAGTGCCCACGTTCCCTGAGAGATATAAAATTAACTTTGTGGAAACATTGCCTTCTGTCATTTTCTGAGATATCTTAAAAAGAAATAATATCGGATACTAACCCGCCCACCCTAATACTATATGAAAGGTCCAAACAAACAGCAAAACTTTACAGTAAAGATGTCACGGAAGAGCAGCATATGAACTGGGATAAAGATGTAATCAATCACGGATCAGCAAACATACGAAAGAAAATTACGTGATACGTCAATCGTATACGGTGACTGGCATTATGACATAAGAAAGTAAACGGATCGTAATTTTTCCTTAATTCAGAAGAGTTTTTAAACTACACATTGCTTTGGATCGTATTTTATGGTCACAATAGATGTGAAACTGTCAAAATTGTTGCAAATTTTAAATTTATTAAAAAAGCAAATAAAATATCAAATAGTGAAAGTATTGGGAATGAAAAAATAGTGCAGAGACAGCTAAGAGATTGTAGCAATCCTTTAGAACTTTCGAATACAGAGAAAAAGAAATAAAAAAACCAAATTATGAAACCTTATTAACACAATTTTCGTTGTAAATTTTTAAAAAGATTTCGTCTAACTAAAGAGGCCTTTGAATATGTCCTACATAATTTAGGTTTAACGCAATCACACGTCTGAGCAGTGCCTCCAGTGCTACAATTAGCAGCCACACTCTCGCTTTTAGCTAGCAGTGTTGCCAGTGAGTAATTGGTTGGGATGCATCAAAGCACTGTTTCGAAGCTGACATCACATGTGCTTAAAGAAATGGAAACGAAGTTGTGCCCTCAGTTTATACGGTTTGCACCAGATGATTCCCTTACCCGCATGAAGTGGTTTTTATAGCAATATAAAATCACTGGAGGCAAATAAACACTTTTCAAATACTTGCTTGCTAAATACAATAAATTTTAGTTATTGGGGGCTTTGGTGGTACTCACATCGGCTTGCAAAAACCCACAGTAGACGAGCATATGTATATCTTTTAATGGAAAAGGCTGCCATAGCATCAACGCGATGATAGTAAGTTGCTTTAGAACATAGTTTTTAATAGATATATTTGTTAAATTTTGTTCTGCCGGATATGTGAGCACACATACAAAACTTAAGCTATCAACTGCCAATACTCTGACGCAACCCACGACTAATTTGTTTGGAAATACTCGGACCAGATAAAAGTTTTGGAAGAACGATTTCAGCACAATAGGAATGAAAGTTCATTGCTTTTAGGTATATTCTCCTCTTTTCGCTCTTTCGTAGTGGTTGAATTTATTTGCATGGTATTTTCATATGCCAGACACTTCTTATATGCATAAATCGAGAAAAATCATAAAAAATAAATATTCTTCAAAAACATATTGCATATTTTTTACACTCACACCTTCCACCACAACTTGGCATCTTTAACAGGTGGTCACACAGCATTAAGCTGTTTTCCCAGCTTCTCCCATAGTTTATTCGCCGCAGTTCATCGTACTCAAAAGGTTATTTTTGGCGAATGATGGGTGGTTAGCCATGAATTTCACCATGACATCTTTTTGTGTAGGGTTGACATTATTGAAATTCGTCCTAAAATTAACTTATTACTAAAAAATAATAAAAAATTACTCACGGACTCAACAGATACATTTACATACTCGTTCACGTATGTCATCACGTCAGATTACGATATAGGCGTTACGATTACGTATGACATAATCTGAAATATAATTATTTACGATTCAAGTCATACGTTCACGAATGTAACGATTCGACCCTTGGTCCAAAAGTAAAAAAAATGCGTTCTTTTGGTCTTTTGACCAAAACAATTTGCAGCACTTTTTTTTGAGAGAAACCGGCGCACACCTTGTTCTAACTACTTACGGTCATTACTTTGAATTCTCCTTCATATACCCAATATATTAAATTTCATCCTTCTGAGAAACTACTTAGTCATACCGCTCAATAATTTCCAAATAAAACAGCAGATGCACTTAATACAGAACAAAATTTATTTATTGTTTCTTCAAAAAGTTTGTATTTAAAAATATATTATTGAGATTATAATAATATAGAAAAGGATGTTGATCCTAGATGGCCAATTCCTTCAATCCCAAAATTCCGGTCGTCTCCAACTTAACCAGCGGCAAATCTTTCACTATCGACACGGAGAATAGCCTGCAATTCAGTTTTAAACTATGAAGAGCTCAAACGCCGTTCAATTTTCAGTGGGATTCCCGTTTACTCCCAGTTTGGTCATAGAGATTCAGAAAACGAAAATGGAATAGCGTGGAATTCAGCAAACTCCCGGAGGTGACTTCAAATATGTAGTAGTCTTCACTTGTCAGATAATGTCGCTACATCTCTTAATAAATCAAAGTAGGAACAGGACCTGTAAAAGCTTAAAGCGTTTTTGGTAGATCCAGTTTAAAAAAAAGTTGTGGTATCACATAATTTTAACCAGCTTGCTTGAGGTTGTATTCAAATTGTGGTGGCTTTACGATTTGACATCGCAAAAGAAGTACACATATATCGATATTTCGAAACAGAAAAGAGAAAGAAGATCATGACCTCAAGCCAGTGATCGGCAGGCCGTAGACGAAGCCGAACTGTTGCAGAAATTTTTACTATGTTCGGACCGACATTGAAAACATTTTGAAAACACATTTGTATGTTGTTTTGTGTGTTTTCGATGAGTTTTCACTGACAACTATCCATAGCGGCATTCACTTGCTTTTGCAAGATTGCACGATGACACAAAATGCAATAATCCTATACCGAAATATGCAAGGCCAAGAGAGTACCCATTGCAGAATCTAGTGATATATGACGGCACGAAAATAAACATGGGTTTGGGTCTGACATATTTTACAGCCATATAATTTTCTGCGTGTGTTTGTTGCTCCAAGAGGAAAATTCTGCAATTCGTGCAACGTGCAAGGGTTCTGCAAGAGCAAGAGAATCCCCCTAATAACACAATATCGATTGACAGCTGTATTTGTATATGGAATGTAAACAAATATCAAGTGACAGTTTAGGGCCAGCAAAATATGTCTTCCAAAAACATCGATTAAACTAGAGCAGGCACCGATTATAATAAGTGGAATGTAAGTTTTCAAGTAGTTTTCAGCGAAAACTGTGTTTTCATTTGACAGATTTTACATAGACGAAAACACAAGTTTCGTGCGAAAACCAGTTTTTCCCACGAAAACATGTTTTCGTTGTCGGTCCGAACATAGTATATAATACCGTAGACACGAAGACAGCGCCAGTTGCTTTCTGACAGAGATAAAGAGATGCCCAACTCTCCTATCACTGGAAATGTGAGAACCGCTCACCTACCGAACTTTGACTGTTGACTGGATTGGGTCGATTTTGACGTTTTGCAATTAGAATGACTGGAACCACCAGATTGAAATTATACCAAAAACGTATGTGAACGAAGGGATTTGTTGCCGCCGTTCAAGATCGCTAATAAAAATTGTAAAACTATGAAAATCAAAGAAAATGCAAAATTGAAATATATTTCATGAAACGTATTGCAATTTGATGCATATTAGAATTAATTTTTAATTACAAATGATTAAAAACATTTATTAATTGAGAACTAACAGGCTTAATTCACCTTATTAAGTATTGAAAGATCAAAAGTTAATTGTTTTAATATACCATATAATCTTAAAAAAGGATTTATGTAAAAGTCCAATTTATAACAATTTGCAATGCCCGAATTCTTATTTTATTCGATCTGGCCACAATGGAAAATGTTAAAAAAAACGCTTATTTTGAGGCGCTCTCACGCTGGAATAAGTTGGGCATCCCATTATCCTTGCTTTCCGACTTCACAGCGAGTAATATGTGCGGGAAAGTATACATATATATATGTAAAGCAAAACTCAACGATTTCATATATACCTTAGTCAGAATTGAACTTTTTTTTTGGAGAACATTTAATATTTTTTTAAGGCTTAACCGCTTAGAGTCTTTTCAAGCATAAACGATTCTCGTTTTGAAAAAGCTGACTTGAGCTTGAACTATATTTTCTAATAATATTTCTTTCTTTCTGAAACTAATACTTCTTCAAATTATTTGCTGGGTTCCTAATAAGTGTCCTTTTCACATATTTCCAGCCATATGAATCCAGGCATGTGTGGTCATTTCATGGCAAAGCGCACAAACTTCTTGTATAAACAAGAAACGCTTAAAAGGAGGCGTTATGCTGTGTTGGTGTTAATTTGGCGAAATTGCTTGTACCGCCCACCAGTGCAGTCTTTACTAATTTTCTGTAATAAATAATACGAGAGAAGGCTCAGTGGAGAATGGGTAAATAAAGTAATGAATTAAGGTGTGAACAGTAATTATGTACATACTTATAATTGTTAAAAAAATTGTTGTTGTGCTCTCTGGAGTATTTAATAAGCATTTTTGGACTGTTGCAATCTTTATTTTTACACTTCAGCAACTTGCTACACCTACCTTTCACATGGTGAGGGTATGGATTAAATTTTTTGAAAACAGGCTGTGCCCACGTTCCCTGATAGATATAAACTTAACTTTGTGGAAACATTATCTATTATCATTTCCTGAGATAGCTTAAAAAGAAGTAATATCGGTTAATAACCCGCCCACCCTAATACTATATGAAAGGTCTAAACAAACAGCAAACCTTTACAGTAAAGACGCCACGGAAGAGCTGCATGTGAACTGGGATCGACTGGGAAATATACGTGATACGTCAATCGCATACGGGACATACGAAAGTAAACGGATGGTAATGTGTCCTTAATTCGCAAGAGCTTTTAAATTACACATCGCTTTGGATCGTATTTTATGGTCACAATAGATGTGAAACTGTCAAAATTGTTGCAAATTTTAAATTTATTAAAAAAGCAAATAAAATATCAAATAGTGAAAGTATTGGAATGAAAAAATAGTGCAGAGACAGCTAAGAGATTGTAGCAATCCTTTGGCACTTTCGAATACAGAGAAAAAAATAAAAAAAAAACAAATTATGAAACCTTATTAACACAATTTTCGTTGTAAATTTTTAAAAAGATTTCGTCTAACTAAAGAGGTCTTGAATATATCCTACATAATGTAGGTTTAACGCAATCACACGTCTGAGCAGTGCCTCCAGTGCCACAATTAGCAGCCACACTCTCGCTTTTGGCTAGCAGTGTTGGCAGTGAGTAATTGGTTGGGATGCATCAAAGCACTGTTTCGAAGCTGACATCACATGTGCTTAAAGAAATGGAAACGAAGTTGTGCCCTCAGTTTATACGGTTTGCACCAGATGATTCCCTTACCTGCATGAAGTGGTTTTTATAGCAATATAAAATCACTGGAGGCAAATAAACACTTTTCAAATACTTGCTTGCTAAATACAATAAATTTTAGTTATTGGGGGCTTTGGTGGTACTCACATCGGCTTGCAAAAACCCACAGTAGACGAGCATATGTATATCTTTTAATGGAAAAGGCTGCCATAGCATCAACGCGATGATAGTAAGTTGCTTTAGAACATAGTTTTTAATAGATATATTTGTTAAATTTTGTTCTGCCAGATATGTGAGCACACATACAAAACTTAAGCTATCAACTGCCAATACTCTGACGCAACCCACGACTAATTTGTTTGGAAATACTCGGACCAGATAAAAGTTTTGGAAGAACGATTTCAGCACAATAGGAATGAAAGTTCATTGCTTTTAGGTATATTCTCCTCTTTTCGCTCTTTCGTAGTGGTTGAATTTATTTGCATGGTATTTTCATATGCCAGACACTTCTAATATGCATAAATCGAGAAAAATCATAAAAATAAATATTCTTCAAAAACATATTGCATATTTTTAACACTCACACCTTCCACCACAACTTGACATCTTTAACTGGTGGTCACACAGCATTAAGCTGTTTTCCCAGCTTCTCCCATAGTTTATTCGCCGCAGTTCATCGTACTCAAAAGGTTATTTTTGGCGAATGATGGGTGGTTAGCCATGAATTCCACCATGATATTTTTTGTGTTTTTTGACAATATTAAAATTCGTCCTAAAATTACTAATTTATTACTAAAAAATTTTAAAAATTTACTCACGGACTCAACAGACACATTTACATACTCGTTCAAGTATGTCATCACGTCAGATTACGATATAGGCGTTACGATTACGTATGACATAATCTGAAATATAATTATTTACGATTCAAGTCATACGTTCACGAATGTAACGATTCGACCCTTGGTCCAAAAGTAAAAAAAATGCGTTCTTTTGGTCTTTTGACCAAAACAATTTGCAGCACTTTTTTTTGAGAGAAACCGGCGCACACCTTGTTCTAACTACTTACGGTCATTACTTTGAATTCTCCTTCATATACCCAATATATTAAATTTCATCCTTCTGAGAAACTACTTAGTCATACCGCTCAATAATTTC
The DNA here is from genome assembly GCF_016617805.1 of Bactrocera tryoni. Taxonomy (NCBI): domain Eukaryota; kingdom Metazoa; phylum Arthropoda; class Insecta; order Diptera; family Tephritidae; genus Bactrocera; species Bactrocera tryoni. Next base: position 53,584,143 of record NC_052503.1, read on the forward strand.
CAAATAAAACAGCAGATGCACTTAATACAGAACAAAATTTATTTATTGTTTCTTCAAAAAGTTTGTATTTAAAAATATATTATTGAGATTATAATAATATAGAAAAGGATGTTGATCCTAGATGGCCAATTCCTTCAATCCCAAAATTCCGGTCGTCTCCAACTTAACCAGCGGCAAATCTTTCACTATCGCTACGAAGTTTGGTACTGAACAGGCATAACTGTAACCCTTCTCGATATTTTGCCTGTCCCAGGCAATCCAATCAATACTGTCGGAGACATCCTCTGCAATCAGATATGCTCCAGTTGTCAGTTCTTCAATTGTCAGATAGGGGTTATTCACCCCAACCAACGTGATACCTTTACGAGACTCAGCATCGATAACGATACGGTAAAATAGTCTCGGCACAGGTACGGCATTATTGTTTTGTTCATCGTTCATTAGGTACAACTCGCGTTGCACATTGTTAACATCTGGCAAAGTGCAAACACCCCAGGTACCAGTCCAGCAGAGTAGGGTACTATCACTGTCATGAGCGAACTGACGGACTCCATCCTCAATGCGCGACCAGTTACCGGCATTGAAGGACTGCCATTGTGGCACTACATTCACATAATGAAAAGTAGACTTTTGTTGGCCACTGAATATCAAGTCAGCTTTGGCAACCAAGTGGCCACGGGACAGATAATTTTGGGCTGTCACGTAAATCGAAGCATCCTTTCCAAGTATACGACTGAGTGCCTTCATTTGTTTGGGCCGTCTGTAAAGAGGGTCAATGTTTCTACCACCAAAGAAATCGCCGGAAGTGAAGTTTTTACGCGGCACGTCTTGTTTGTAGTGAACACTTCCAGGAGTAATGGTGTGTTCAACGTAAGAAGTGGTTTGGCGAATTTCATCAAAACACACTTGCATTGTCGGTAGTAATGACTCATTGAATTTATTGCCGAAATGGAGCCATTGGGTGCCTCCGCTGCACGGAAGTCCCGTTCTCATTGGCGTTGGCGTTGACATAGAAGTGCAATTGATATCTGAGAAATTTACGATTTCATTGTTTATAAGAAAATTTTTACCGCCAGCACACTGCGCCTTCAGAGTTTGTCCGTCGAACCGTTTTGCGAATGTATCACCACAGCGCAAACTCACGCACTGGCCATGGGGCACTACAATTTCACCACTTGAATTGGGTAGCAAGTGCTCAAGTTGATTTTCAGGCGTAAGAATTGGCGAAGTGTTGTGCATATCGCCATTGACTTTGATTCCACAAGGTGAACATGGCTTTTCGTCATATTTATTTGTACTTTTGATTATCGTTTCAGCTGATAAATTAAAGTTTGCTGATTCAAAACTATTTATCGGTCCATTTGTGATACTGTTAATTTGTCTATTAGTCGGATTTTTGTTAAAGTTTGTTGCAGTCTGATTAAGCCAGATATATAAAAACCAAATAATCAGTACAACTACAACTATAAATATCGTCAATATGAAAGATTCTCGCATTTTTCTTTGCTTTTGATTTCTTTTCTTGTTTATATAAATTTGACAACAACTTCGAATTGAGTACTTGCTACCCAATTTTTCTCTAATATGTTATTGCCACAATCACTAACTTCTCACTCGGTGTTTCGCTGTCTTTTAAAGAGCTTGCGAAGCGTTCTCTTATATATAGCCTTTCTATACCGCACGATTACTCACAATCGAGAGTGAACTTGATCGCTGAATTCTCAGAACATGTACTATTCTCTCTTTTACTCACAATAATTCCAACTGCAGACGAATTTTTTGCGCTCTTCAAACAGCTACACCGATTGTGCATGTGTGGTATTGTGCTCAGCGGCTATGCCATCTTATTGTATTTAGATAAATAAAACTACAATTTCATAAGTGAATGGTTGATTAATAAACTTAGAACACTTTAAAAAATACAAACTAAATAGGGAAGCTTAAAGTTATAAGCCCTATTACACTATATTTCTTAGTTTTAGCACAACTTACTATTTTATATACCTTTAAAGTGGCGTTTACACTATTGCTAAATAACTTTGCTAAGATTGTGTTGGGATTTGAAACTCTGACCAAATTATTGAGAATTTTCAAATGTTCAGTTGATATCGTGTTTCATAATTATATACCTGCAGAAGTAAGGGATTACAGCAGATCCTAGACCAGTTTCTTTCGTGGTTAAAGCTATTTATTTAAACTTTGGTATCCAATAGTAATGACATATAGTCTTCATACAGACATAAAAACCATTATAACTATTTCTTAGATCGGCATGTTCTGGCAGCACTGTATAGGAGAGTAAGTAGCGATAACACACAGCGTATCTGTGTGCCGTCATTGGGTGAGAGTGTTGAGCGCTTGCACTTCGTGTAGTTAATGCAATAGAGAAAAACAAACTTCGAGATACTTACATATTTTAGTTTTTGGCGCCAAGTTGTTTGTTACAAACTGAACTTTCTGGAAGATATTTCCATGTTGCCATATGTGGCAGATGTACAATCATAAATTAATGAGCAATCAGGGAGGTTACATTATAATTCCGACACTTCGCGAAATACAAAATGAAAGTGCATTGACCAAAATTGTTATTTACTTAATCATTTTTCTCAGCGTGATCGCGATGTTGTTTCAAGTGTGAGAAGTAACACTGCTACTTCCGAGATTCTGCTGCATCCAAAAATCTCTTTAAGTTACTAAGGAAAAGGAAATTATTCAACACATTAATGAAATATGATTATATTATTTTATATTTAATGTATATATTTTAGATATTATAGAAATTTCAGATATTTTACAATTAAAACCGAGTATTGTTGAGTACATTTACTATATAATGACCTACGATATTTTTGATTGTTTGAAACTTGTCAATTTGGCATTAAAAAAGGAAAATTTTTATCTTAAAACACGTCAGTTTCTTTTTTCAAAACTACGTAATTTTGTTAATTTTTGATATTTTCAAGTCATTGTATAAGAAATACCTTAAACTTTAATAACCTTTTTGAATTTTTTTGGTTCCAACTACTCGTTCGGCCGGAATCATGTCAGCCGTTGCGGCTCTCTGAAGGCAGCACATAGCTTTGTAATTTTTCAATATTTTTGTAAGAAAACATATCTTAAAATATAACTGAAAATATACCTTATTTTGTCCAAAGAACTCCGAAACATTCGATTGAATACTTTGCTTTAACAAATTTCGTGAAAATCGCCAAATTTTTCATAGGTTACACTGGTACAGCCCCTTAATGCTGGTATACATATGGCATATGACAGGTTTAAAAATACATATACTATACATACATACTATGTATGGTTCGTCTTTCGTATATTTAGTTTAAAATATGAACTTTAAGTTTTTATAGATTCAACGCAATAACTTCAATGTGTACTAAACATTTGCCATATAAACTCAAGCTATGGCTAAATTAAGCTTTCAATTGAAATGGTTTGAATTACTTTTTGGCTCCATCTTAAACTAAATATCGCACTAGCAATACTATAAAAGTACATAAATGTAAAATGCATATGTATCATCATATTAAGAATTTTTCATGAATACGGGGAATAATTTCCATTTCCTTAGTAACTTAAAGAAAATTTGGGTTGCAGCAGGAGAAGGTTACTTCTCACACTTGAAACAACATCGCGATCACGCTGAGAAAAATGATTAAGTGGAACCAAACAAACTAAATAACAATTCTGGTCAATGCACTTGCATTTTGTATTTCGCAATTCGGAATTATAATGTAACCTGCCTGATTGCTCATTAATTTATGATTGTACATCTGCCACATATGGCAACATTGAAATATCTTCCAGAAAGTTCAGTTTGTAAAAAACAACTTGGCGCCAAAAACTAAAATATGTAAGTATCTCGAAGTTTTTTTTTCTCTATTGCATTAACTACACGAAGTGCAAGCGCTCTACACTCTCACCCAATGACGGCACACAGATACGCTGTGTGTTATCGCTACTTACTCTCCTATACAGTGCTGCCAGAACATGCCGATCTAAGAAATATTTATAATGGTTTTTATGTCTGTATGAAGACTATATGTTATTACTATTGGATGCCAAAGTTTAAATAAATGGCTTTAACCACGAAAGAAACTGGTCTAGGATCTGCTGTAATCCCTTACTTCTGCAGGTATATAATTATGAAACACGATATCAACTGAACATTTGAAAATTCTCAATAATTTGGTCAGAGTTTCAAATCCCAACACAATCTTAGCAAAGTTATTTAACAATAAGGTAAACGCCACTTTAAATGTACATATACATATATAATAGTAAGTTGTGCTAAAACTAAGAAATATAGTGTAAAAGGGCTTATAACTTTAAGATTTGTATTTTTTAAAGTGTTCTAAGTTTATTAATCAACCATTCACTTACGAAATTGTAGTTTTATTTATCTAAATACAATAAGATGGCATAGCCACTGAGCACAATACCACACATGCACAATCGGTGTAGCTGCTTGAAGAGCGCAACAAATTTTTCTGTAGTTTGAAACTTTGTGAGAGAATGAGAGAGTAGTATTGTACATGTTCTGAGAAATCCGCGATCAAGTTCCCTCTCCGTTGTGAGTAATCGTGCGGTAAAGAAAGGCTATATATAAGCTCTTTAAAAGACAACGAAACACCAAGTAATAAGTTAGTGATTGTGGAAATAACATACAAGTATTAGAGAAAAATTGGGTAGCAAGTACTCAATCCGAAGTTATTGTCAAATTTATAAGTAATCAATCCGAAAAAAGTTATTGTCAATTTTATATAAACAAGAAAAGAAATCAAAAGCAAAGAAAAATGCGAGAATCTTTCATATTGACGATATTTATAGTTGTAGTTGTACTGATTATTTGGTTTTTATATATCTGGCTTAATCAGACTGCAACAAACTTTAACAAAAATCCGACTAATAGACAAATTAACAGTATCACAAATGGACCGATAAATAGTTTTGAATCAGCAAACTTTAATTTACCAGTTGAAACGATAATCAAAAGTTTAGATATATATGACGAAGCAGCCATTTTCACCTTGTGGAATCAAAGTCAATGGCGATATGCACAACACTTCGCCAATTCTTACGCCTGAAAATCAACTTGAGCACTTGCTACCCAATTCAAGTGGTGAAATTGTAGTGCCCCATGGCCAGTGCGTGAGTTTGCGCTGTGGTGATACATTCGCAAAACCGTTCGACGGACAAACTCTGAAGGCACAATGTGCCGGCGATAAAAATTTTCTTATAAACAATCAAATGGTCAATTTCTCAAATATCAATTGCACTTCCATGTCAACGCCAACGCCAATGAGAACGGGACTTCGCTGCAGCGGAGGCACCCAATGGCTCCATTTCGGCAATAAATTCAATGAGTCATTACTACCGACAATGCAAGTGTGTTTTGACGAAATTCGCCAAACCACTTCTTACGTTGAACACACCATTACTCCTGCAAGTATTCACTACAAACATGACGTGCCGCGTAAAAACTTCACTTCCGGCGATTTCTTTGGGGGTAGAAACATTGACCCTCTTTACAGACGGCCCAAACAAATTAAGGCACTCAGTCGTATACTTGGAAAGGATTCTTCGATTTACGTGACAGCCCAAAATTATCTGTCCCGTGGCCACTTGGTTGCCAAAGCTGACTTGATATTCAGTGGCCAACAAAAGTCTACTTTTCATTATGTGAATGTAGTGCCACAATGGCAGTCCTTCAATGCCGGTAACTGGTCGCGCATTGAGGATGGAGTCCGTCAGTTCGCTCATGACAGTGATAGTACCCTACTCTGCTGGACTGGTACCTGGGGTGTTTGCACTTTGCCAGATATTAACAATGTACAACGCGAGTTATACCTAATGAACGATGAACAAAACAATAATGCCGTACCTGTGCCGAGACTGTTTTACCGTATCGTTATCGATGCTGAGTCTCGTAAAGGTATCACGTTCGTTGGGGTGAATAACCCCTATCTGACAATTGAAGAACTGACAACTGGAGGATATCTGATTGCAGAGGATGTCTCCGACAGTATTGATTGGATTGCTTGGGACAGGCAAAATATCGAGAAGGGTTACTGTTATGCCTGTTCAGTACCAAACTTCGTAGCGATAGTGAAAGATTTGCCGTTGGTTAAGTTGGAGACGACCGGAATTTTGGGATTGAAGGAATTGGCCATCTAGGATCAGCATCCTTTTCTATATTATTATAATCTCAATAATATATTTTTAAATACAAACTTTTTGAAGAAACAATAAATAAATTTTGTTCTGTATTAAGTGCATCTGCTGTTTTATTTGGAAATTATTGAGCGGTATGACTAAGTAGTTTCTCAGAAGGATGAAATTTAATATATTGGGTATATGAAGGAGAATTCAAAGTATGTAATGACCGTAAGTAGTTAGAACAAGGTGTGCGCCGGTTTCTCTCAAAAAAAAGTGCTGCAAATTGTTTTGGTCAAAAGACCAAAAGAACGCATTTTTTTTACTTTTGGACCAAGGGTCGAATCGTTACATTCGTGAACGTATGACTTGAATCGTAAATAATTATATTTCAGATTATGTCATACGTAATCGTAACGCCTATATCGTAATCTGACGTGATGACATACTTGAACGAGTGTGTAAATGTGTCTGTTGAGTCCGTGAGTAAATTTTTAAAATTTTTTAGTAATAAATTAGTAATTTTAGGACGAATTTTAATATTGTCAAAAAACACAAAAAATATCATGGTGGAATTCATGGCTAACCACCCATCATTCGCCAAAAATAACCTTTTGAGTACGATGAACTGCGGCGAATAAACTATGGGAGAAGCTGGGAAAACAGCTTAATGCTGTGTGACCACCAGTTAAAGATGCCAAGTTGTGGTGGAAGGTGTGAGTGTTAAAAATATGCAATATGTTTTTGAAGAATATTTATTTTTATGATTTTTCTCGATTTATGCATATTAGAAGTGTCTGGCATTAGAAAATACCATGCAAATAAATTCAACCACTACGAAAGAGCGAAAAGAGGAGAATATACCTAAAAGCAATGAACTTTCATTCCTATTGTGCTGAAATCGTTCTTCCAAAACTTTTATCTGGTCCGAGTGTTTCCAAACAAATTAGTCGTGGGTTGCGTCAGAGTATTGGCAGTTGATAGCTTAAGTTTTGTATGTGTGCTCACATATCTGGCAGAACAAAATTTAACAAATATATCTATTAAAAACTATGTTCTAAAGCAACTTACTATCATCGCGTTGATGCTATGGCAGCCTTTTCCATTAAAAGATATACATATGCTCGTCTACTGTGGGTTTTTGCAAGCCGATGTGAGTACCACCAAAGCCCCCAATAACTAAAATTTATTGTATTTAGCAAGCAAGTATTTGAAAAGTGTTTATTTGCCTCCAGTGATTTTATATTGCTATAAAAACCACTTCATGCGGGTAAGGGAATCATCTGGTGCAAACCGTATAAACTGAGGGCACAACTTCGTTTCCATTTCTTTAAGCACATGTGATGTCAGCTTCGAAACAGTGCTTTGATGCATCCCAACCAATTACTCACTGCCAACACTGCTAGCCAAAAGCGAGAGTGTGGCTGCTAATTGTGGCACTGGAGGCACTGCTCAGACGTGTGATTGCGTTAAACCTACATTATGTAGGATATATTCAAGACCTCTTTAGTTAGACGAAATCTTTTTAAAAATTTACAACGAAAATTGTGTTAATAAGGTTTCATAATTTGTTTTTTTTTTATTTTTTTCTCTGTATTCGAAAGTGCCAAAGGATTGCTACAATCTCTTAGCTGTCTCTGCACTATTTTTTCATTCCAATACTTTCACTATTTGATATTTTATTTGCTTTTTTAATAAATTTAAAATTTGCAACAATTTTGACAGTTTCACATCTATTGTGACCATAAAATACGATCCAAAGCGATGTGTAATTTAAAAGCTCTTGCGAATTAAGGACACATTACCATCCGTTTACTTTCGTATGTCCCGTATGCGATTGACGTATCACGTATATTTCCCAGTCGATCCCAGTTCACATGCAGCTCTTCCGTGGCGTCTTTACTGTAAAGGTTTGCTGTTTGTTTAGACCTTTCATATAGTATTAGGGTGGGCGGGTTATTAACCGATATTACTTCTTTTTAAGCTATCTCAGGAAATGATAATAGATAATGTTTCCACAAAGTTAAGTTTATATCTATCAGGGAACGTGGGCACAGCCTGTTTTCAAAAAATTTAATCCATACCCTCACCATGTGAAAGGTAGGTGTAGCAAGTTGCTGAAGTGTAAAAATAAAGATTGCAACAGTCCAAAAATGCTTATTAAATACTCCAGAGAGCACAACAACAATTTTTTAACAATTGTAAGTATGTACATAATTACTGTTCACACCTTAATTCATTACTTTATTTACCCATTCTCCACTGAGCCTTCTCTCGTATTATTTATTACAGAAAATTAGTAAAGACTGCACTGGTGGGCGGTACAAGCAATTTCGCCAAATTAACACCAACACAGCATAACGCCTCCTTTTAAGCGTTTCTTGTTTATACAAGAAGTTTGTGCGCTTGGCCATGAAATGACCACACACGCCTGGATTCATATGGCTGGAAATATGTGAAAAGGACAGTTATTAGGAACCCAGCAAATAATTTGAAGAAGTATTCGTTTTAGAAACAAATACTAAATAGTTCAAGTCAGTTTTTTCAAAACCAGAGTCGTTTAAGCTTTAACAGTCCTTAAGCGGTTAAGTCTTAAATGTTAATTATTATTTCCGTTTTTTAGTAGAAGTGTAATTAGGAACAACACTGATATCTTTTAAATTATTTTTGTACGAAAAAGTGCGCCAAATTTTATCTAAAGCTTCTTCGAAAAATATAAATAAGTGTATTTCTAAATATAACAACTAACAACTGATATATCGAATAAAATTCATTAGAAATGAAATTTTCTACAGAAAAAGTCTTAAAGGTGCATATGAAATCGTTGAGTTTTGCTTTATATATACGTATACTACGGTACGGTACGGTACGGTACGGTATTATAATTGCCGCAAGCATAGTTCGCTCAAAGACTCGCAGTTTACGGCCTGCCGATCACTGGCTTGAGTTCATGATTTTCTTTCTCTTTTCTGTTCCGAAATATCGATATATGTGTACTTCTTTTGCGATGTCAAATCGTAAAGCCCACAATTTGAATACAACCTCCAAACGAAACTGGTTAAAATTATGTGATACCACAACTTTTTTTAAACTGGATCTACCAAAAATGCTTTAAGCTTGTACAGGTCCTGTTCCTACTTTGATTTATTAAGAGATGTAGCGACATTAGCTGAGAAGTGAAGACTACTACATATTTAAAGTCACCTCCGAGAGTTTGCTGAATTCCACGCTATTCCATTTTCGTTTTCTGAATCTCTATGACCAAACTGGGAATAAACGAGAAATCCACTGAAAATTGAACGGCGTTTGAGCTCTTCATAGTTTAAAACTGAATTGCAGGCTATTCTCCGTGTCGAGGAGATTGTTATGAATGCTATCTTATTTATCTTTAATTTGTTGGGTCAATTTTTATGACAGCTATATTCTTTGGTAGCCCGATCTAAACATGTTGGAAATTCTAGCGAAAAATAATCTATGTCAAATTTCGTGAAGGTATTTTGAGAAACACAAAAGTTTTTCATACAAGAGCTATCAGTTTGTATGGCAGCCATAAGCTATAGAGGTCCGGTATCGGCGGTTCCAAAAAAGTCTTGTGGAGAAAAGGACGTGTGCAAAATTTCATATCAATGTCTCAAAAATTGAGGGAGCAATTCGAGTATATAGTACAGAGAAATGGATGAACTCAGCTCGTAACTCTGATCAATTATATGTACATACAAATACATCTATGTATGTATTTATATAAAAGAAAGTGACGTTAGTTACTACGCTTATAACTGGAGAACGCCTGGACCGATTTCGGTGATTACCACCAATTCGGACAGGCCTCCGCCCAAACAAGGAGAATACTTAAGAAAATTCTGGAAAATTTTCCGAAAAAAAAATTATGAAGAAAATAAATTTTCAAATACGATTTTAAAAAGGAAATAAAAACGAACATGATTTTAAATGCTGGCGCATAACTCAAAAACGCCTGGACCAATTTGCCAATTCCTTTTTTAAAATGTTCGTTGAGGCTCGAGGATGGATTCGAATAATTGCCGGAGAACCCCAAAAAAGAGCCCTTTTCTTTTTCCCATACAAACGAATGAATGCTGTTAGTAACGCTAATGCTCGAGAACAGCTGAACCAATCTTGATGAAATTGATCAGAGGTTGTTCGCTGTGGATCGAGGAAAGTTTAGAAATAAAAAAACCGTATGCTTTTCGTGAGGAAAAGTCGGAAAGTTGGTCAATTCCAAAAGAATAACTTTTTTTCATACAAAAATTTTTTTTTCAACTTTTTTCCTTTTGTTTTTCAATTGTCAAATTTGTCGTTTGCTTTCTTTATTCCGGTTATTCAAAAAAAAATTATTGAAATTTATTCCGTGAAAACGTTAAGTGTGTTTCACACAAAGTGCTCAATTACAGATTGAAATTTGTTACGATGCCACGAAGAGGTCGCGTTCGTTTTGGCATCAACATAAGTATGTATATTGACAGCCCATGGCACATGACCGAGAATTCCCAGGATGCGATGACATACGAATGAAACTATGGATCGCGGGCAATTAGCAAGCGATCGTCACGATGTCAGAGGACAACTTTTCAAACAACTGTTGCGATGTTTTGTAAACTTTATCTTAAAGCAACGTATATGTGGTGCTGTTAGATGCTGGATGTACTCTGTTGAGAGAGGTTTGCCGCACGCACATATTCTTCTTTGGATGGTGGATGGTGGTTACACCAAATCAAATTGATGAAATCATTTCTGCGGAAATTCTTGATCCAGAGATAGAAGCAGAATTATACGAAACCAATATGGTTCATGTACCTTACGGACATCACAATACCATTTCGGTATGTACATATGTCTGACAATAAAAGTACGAAACACTAACCAGGTGCTTTTCTTTAGGAAACACAAACTAGAAATGATGGATACATTGGATATCAGCGTCGCTCACCAGATGACAATGGCAGAACATTTAGCAATCAATTTAGAGGCGTGAATATCGAAGTTAACAACACATCGAAGTCGACAGCATATGGATCGTACCATATTCGCCACTTTTGTATAATTCACATTCAAAACTCATGTCAATGTTGAATATTGTAGATTCGTGAAATCGATCAAATACGTTTGCAAGTACGTCACCAAAGAAAGCAACTAAAGCGCTTTGTAGGATGTTTACTTTTGCAATTCATGAAAGTTTTCCGACTGTTGTGCGTCTCGCGGTTCAACTTCTTTTAAGTCATTGCGTATTGTGAATGGTACAGTGTGTGCAACTTTTTGAGGAGCATGCCAGCAGTTGCGTTTGCTGGAACATGCTAATCACTGGAAACAGACGAAGGACAATGCAATAGTTACTTCGCATGCCACTGAAGTTCGCACAATTTTCGCGAAGATCATTTCGACATATCAGCTTTCAAATTCGCGTTAATTATGGGATACGAAAAAATGACATTGCCGATGACATTTTACATTGTATTCGCTAAGAATTGGAAATGGGCAAATTTTGGTTGATACTTCCAGTGGTTTGATATCAATTTCACATCCCTTTTGTCAATTCACTTCAACGGAGATGAACTCATCACGAATATTTATCCGAACATTGGCAAAATTATCGTAACTGCAATTGCTTGAGTGCACGCGCAATTTTAGTTGCCAAAAATACCGATGTTGATGACTTAAACTGGAAGATTCAAAGTCAAATTTTGGGGGGTTTGCGCTCATATAAATCGATCGATCGTCTTGACAAGAAAGACGAAACCGTAAATTATCCAGCGGAATTTCCAAATTATTTGGAGAGCCTTGGTATGCCCCAGCATCATTTGCGTCTCAAAGTTGGATCTGTCATTATTATGTTTCACAATCTTCATACGCCGAAACTGTGTAATGGAACCCGACTGATTATGACGGAGTTATCGAATACAAGGGACAGCCATTTCATTTCAAACCTATTCAATTTCCAGGGAAAATTGGCCAGATATATGTGGCGTGTTGACGAGTTGGAAACCCATCATCTTTGTATATTTGCGCACCAAAACAGAAATCAAAAAAATTATGTTTATGAAGCTGCGCTACATTAAAAAAGGTAGAAAAATCGAAAATAAATAATTTTCGACACAATATAATTTCAACTTTTTTCATTTCAAAGCATATAATTTCACGCAGAACAACGGCTGCGGGGTCAGCTAGTTTTCAATAATTTGGTCAGAGTTTCACAAAGATTATCTTAACAAAGTAATTTAGCACACTTGTTAGCGCCAAATTAAAGGTGAATACGAGTAAGTTCTGCTAAAACTAAGAACTATAGTGTAAAATTGCATTTGACTTTATTCTTCCTTATTTGGGTTTTATTTATGAATTTTTGAAATTTTCTAAGCTTATTACTCAACTATTTACTTACGAAATTATATTTCTATTTATTTAAATAAAGAAAGATGGCAATTCTGCTGATGAAAACGCGGCACATGCTCAATTGGTGTAGCTGCTTGAAGAGTGCAACAAATTTATCTGCAGTTGGAATTATTCACAGAGAATGAGAGAATAGTACATACTCTGAGAAATCAGCGATCAAGTTCACTCTCCATTGTGAGTAATCGTGCGGCAAACAAAAGGCTGTATGTAGGAGAACGCCTCACAAGCATTTCAAAAGGTGGGGAACCACAGAATGATAAGTAAAATGTTGTGGAACAAGAAGGTGCGTTCAAAAGTAAACAGGACTTTACACCAAACAAATGGTTTTTTCGGCAAAATCAATTTATTTTATTCAGAATAGTATCTTTCTGCTTCAATACAGCTTTTTGCAGGGTCCAAAAGCATGTCGAACGAGTATTTTAGCTCGTTAGCCGCCAGTATGCCCGCCGGTATGCCGGTACAAGCCTTTTGAATGGCCTCTACGTCTGCATGACACTTTCCTTTCATAGGCAATTGCATTTTTCCGAAAAGAAGAAAGTCGCACGGTGCCATATCTGGTATATCTGGTGAATACGGGGAGTGGTTAATGATTAAAATGTGATTTTTAGTCAAATAATCAGTCACAAGCATCGATAGATGAGACGGATTCTGAGCAATTTTTAGTCGTCAGTCAATTTGTACGGAACAAACCGTGGACGCACCTTTCGTAAGCCCAAGTGTTCGGTCAAGGTGCGATAAATCGATGTTTTAGAGATGTCCAATTCCATTTCCATGAATTTTAATAATTTCGGCAGATTTTTGATGAATTCAAGCACAGTTTCGATGGAATTTGCGGTGATCACGGATTTTGATTGGCCCACATGTTGATCGTCATTTATGTCCTCACGACCACTTTGAAACGTTTAAACCACTCGTGCAATCTGCTACGGGATAGGTATTCATCGCCATAAGCTTGTTTCATCAATTGAAACGTTTCGGTAAAAGTTTTACCAATTTTAAAACAAAATTTAATATTGGCTCTTTGTTCGAACTCATTTTCGCACCGATAACACAAACATACTAACACTTAAAACGAAAAAACTTCACTTCCAATCTATGAAATGTCATGAAGTTCTTACTGGACAATCGACAAAGATAGCAGGTTCCAACGCACCAGTTGACTTGTAGATGGTGCCACCAGGGGGCGCTAGATTCAAAAAGTCCTGTATACTTTAGAACCGACCTTGTATAAGAGAAAAAAGTAATCAGTCCGAAAAAAAGTTATTGTCAATTTTATATAAACAAAAATTGTAATCAAAAGCAACGAAAAATGCAAGCTTCTTTCATATTTGACGCTACTTATGGTTGTAGTTGTACCGATTATTTGGTTTTTATATATCTGGCTTAATCAGACTGCAGCAAACTTTAACAAAAATCCGACTAACAGACAAATTAACAATATCACAAATGGACCGATAAATAGTTTTGAATCAGCAAACTTTAATTTACCAGTTGAAACGATAATCAAAAGTTTAGACAAATATAACGAAGCACCATTTGCACCTTGTGGAGTCAAAGTCAATTGTTACTACGTCAATTCTTACGCCACACAATCTGCTCGAGTACTTGCTACCCAATTCAAGTGGTGAAATTTTAGTGCCCCATGGCCATTCGCAAAGCCGTTCGATGGCCAAACTCTGAAGGCGCAATATGTCGGCGATAAAATTTCAATGAAATAGTCAATTTCTCAAATAAATTTTCCTATTTTCTTACAAAAAATAAAATAATCAAGTGCAAAACAATGTCAACGCCAACGCCAATGAGAACGGGACTTTGCTGCAGCGGCAAAGACACCGAATTGATTAAAATCGGGATTGAATTCAATGAGTCTTTACTACTAACAATGCAAGTGTGTAGTGAAGAAATTCGCCAAACACCTTGCCAGCCACGGCTAACCACTTTTCTCAAATATTTTAATACAACTATACAATCTTTTTCTATACACTAACACCAACGCACATGTTCGGGTTATTTTTTTAATAATTTGCAAATACTTACTTCATTTGTTTCTATAGCATTGGAAATCAGTAGAATTGAATTGAAATAGCTGCAGCAGCAAATATAAATTGTTAAGTAAGTACATATGTATGTGAAAATAAGTGTATGTAATAATCTTTACTTCCATTTATTATAATCATTTTATATAAATAATCTTTCTTTTTCCTTTAGATATTACGAATTCTAATAATTATTCTTTATTTTCAGATAGTAATGATTTTTTTATTGAAAATATTTGTATTTCTGTAAAAATTGTACATTAATAAAGAAGAAATAAAAAAATTATTAAAAAATAAATTTAAAATGTTTGTTTAAAATTCTAAAAATATTTAAAATTAGGAATCAAAAAATGCTATTTTACCGTATTGTACCCTTATCTGACAATTGTAGAACAGACAACCGGAAGATATCTGATTGCAGAGGATGTCTCACAGAACATTAATTGGATTGACTGGGACAGGCAAAATATCGAGAAGGGTTACTGTTCTGGCGTTTTACTACCAGACTTCGAAACCGTGGTGAAAGATTTGCCGCTGGTTAAATTGAAGACGGCAGGAGTTTTAGGTTTGAAGGAATTCTCGATGTAATTGTATGTTAGCCTAGACATGTTTGATTTTATACCCTGAAGAGGGTATATTAAGTTGCCACGAAGTTTGTAACACCCAGAGAGAAGCGTCGGAGACCCTGTAAAGTGCATATATAAATGACCAGTATGTTGAGCTGAGTCGATTTAGCTATGTCTGTCTGTCTGTCTGTCCGTCTGTATATATACGAACTAGTCCCTCAGTTTTTAAGATATCGTTTTGAAATTTTGCAAACGTCATCTTCTCTTCAAAAAGCTGCTCATTTGTCGGAACTGTCGATATCGGACCACTATAACATAACGCTGCTATACAAACTGAACGATCGTAATAAAATGCTTGCTAGGGAAACTTTCTCATTTGACGTGGTATCTTCACGAAATTTGTCATGGCTTACTGCTTAAGGTAACAATATAATCTCCGAAAAAGTTGTTCAGATCGGATTACTTTGGCATATACTTAGCTTCCATACAAAGTGAACACATAGTTACTAAAAGAAATGACCCGGTGAAGGGTATATTAGCTTCGGTGCAGACGAAGTTAACGTTTTTGCTTTGTTGGATTTTTTGTTAGGCTACTGTATTGGAATCTTTTTGTGATAGCCTCAACTTTTGCTATATTTTTAGACAGTTTCGTTTGATATTTAAAGATTTCGGCTTTCAAATATTAACAGTACTAATTTATTCAATAGTTTTAAGGTATATGGGTGAAAATAGGCCTCTAGGGGAACCGAGCACCCAAAAACAATCGGTAATGCGCTTAGTTGCAGACCTGAAGGTGGTGGCACTTTATAAAATATTATAAAAATAAACAAATAAAAATCGACTTAAAAATTGTGTTTTCATATTAATGTAAGCAGAGTAAAGGGCTGTCTTGGCTTGAGTTAATTTGGAGATTTTTATCTGAGGAAGTTGGGGCTAGTACAACCATGCCCACAATGTTCTAATTTAGATTATTTGCAATAAATTAATCAAAGTTAATTAAATTGGCTTAAAACTTCTTTATTCCTCACGCAGTGATATTCGCCCTTACTATAAATATGACGTCATCTATCCTATAATATATTAAATCAAACCTTTTGTTTGACTTTTGATTTCGTACAAGTGAGAAAGCGTTGCATGGCCGGAATCCATAAACTTAGTATAATTTTACTGATATAACTACATATGCATACATACATACATATATACATAAGTCATGTCACAGAAAAAAGGAAAAATGCTTTGCAATCTTAAATAAACATGTTTTTACTGAGATATTCGGTCGAAAGCCTCGGCACCATATGTGTGTAATTATGTCTGGTGCACATTAAGAGAGCGTTTGTGCGATAACGGAATGTGTATCTGTGTGCCGATCGTGTGTGTGTGACTTGCTGTCCAAGTGGATAACACTCTGTTTTTTTCTGCCTTGCGCCAAATCCTGAACTTTCTAGAAATACATATATCGATATTGCCAGATATTCTAGAAATATGTACATATATCGATATTTCGATATTGCCACATTGATGTAAAATATTAAATTATTGCGGAATCAACGAGGTTTCATAAGAATGCGGTCGTGATATTCAACTCAATGAAACACCGCATTAATCGTTTATTATCGTTCGCACTGTAAATTGTGCGAACAAATTAAGTCTGCCACCCAGAGAGATTCGTCCAGATATTTGCTTTAAGTTCTTTTGATTCAAACTGTAGTCTAACTCAACAAACTCTGGTGCTTTAGCTTCGGTTACTTTTAAAGATATATGATTTGGCTTTGCTTTATAGGTTTTAAATTAAAGCTTACAATGTCAACTATGAAGATCAACTGCGTGGATAACATACATACACACGAAAGCTTTTGTCGCATGAAATCAAGCTTTCAGTTGAAGCGGTTGTGATTAAGTTTTGATATTGCCTTGATTTTTATATCACATGAGCTTTACTATAAAAAGCGCTTTTGAGCGTATTTTAAGCTTTTAAGTCATGTTGAAAGCTACGTAATGATATTTGGAGCTTTCAATTCACAATTTTGACATTCAAAAGTTAATCGACAATGCAAAGGTAACATGGCTTAAAATAAAGATGAAGTCCGAGTTACAGTTATAAATGTTAAGGATTTTCTCACGCAGCAACATTTAAGATTATACTTCTAAAGTCGCTTTGAGAGTATTGAAGTCAGCACTAAAACACAGTGCTTTTCAGTTAAGCACAATTGAGTATCACGAGAAAAAATGGAAGAAAGTCGATTTTGTCTTTTGGGACAATTCTAAAACATACCCGTCTGCAATCGTCACCGTCAGCATTCAGCATTCTTTTGCAACTGAGCAGGTTTAGTCTGAAAAAGTTTGACCATGATTTTTTTAAGGTACTCCCTAATTTAAAACTTCTTACAGTGATAGATATGTAATACAAGGTGCATTTTAAAGTAAACAGGACTTTTTGAATCTAGCGCCCCCTGGTGACGCCATCCATATGTCGACTAGTGCTTTGGAACCTGCCATCTTTTTCGATTTTCCAGTAAGAATTTCATGACATTTCATAGATTGGAAGTGAAGTTTTTACATTCTAACACTTTGAGCCCCGCATGCCCACCCGTGGTCATTTCTTCTGCACCGGTGGACCGCACGCTGACGAAGGGTTGTGCTTTAGTTGACAAGCTGGTTTGTTTGTTTTTGTTTTATTGATTGTTTACTTAGTTTTATTGATTTTTGCGATTGAGGTGACTTTGTGATATTTATTTTTGATAAGCCAAATGCATTTTTGTTGTTTTTTTTCTTTTTTTTTTGTGACCACCGGTGGTCACATTGTCCCATAATGAAAATCCACCAATGTCCACGGGTGGTCACATTGTCCCAAATCGTCAAAACATAAATGTCCACCAGTGGTACACGCGGGGCTCAAAGTGTTAAGTGTTAGTATGTTTGTGTTATCGGTGCGCAAATGAGCTTCGAACAAAGAGCCAAGATTAAATTTTGTTTTAAAATTGGTAAAACTTTTACCGAAACGTTTCAATTGATGAAAAAGCTTATGGTGATGAATGCCTATCCCGTAGCAGATTGCACGAGTGGTTTAAACGTTTTGAAAGTGGTCGTGAGGACATAAATGACGATCAACATGTGGGCCAATCAAAATCCGTGATCACCGGAAATTCCATCCAAACTGTGCGTGAATTCATAAAAAATAAGCCGAAATCATCATTGAAATTCATGGAAATGGAATTGAACATCTCCAAAACATCGATTTGTTGCATTTTGACCGAACATTTGGGCTAAGGAATGGTGTGTGCACGGTTTGTTCCGCACAAATTGACTGACGACCAAAATTTGCTCAGAATCCAAAATTCGAAGGACATCATTAAAGATTATGTGACCAAAAATCCTATTTTAACAATTGATCACTCCCCGTATTCACCTGATATGGCACCGTGTGACTTCTTCCTTTTCGGAAGAATGCATCGTTATGCAGACGTAAAGTTCATTCAAAAGGCTTGCACTGGCCAGAGAACCTAAAACATAGAGAAGGTGCAGGTTCGACAGCGAACATTTGTTAGAATTGTAGTAAGGAATTCACCTCACAACCACAGAATTCACGCAGTGAAATGTTAACATTGTTTACAGTTCTCTCTAATACTCAACCAGTGACTATGAAGAGAAATAATATATGTACGGCAAATGATGTCATAGCATGTATGCGCAATCAGGGAATATTGAAGAAAAGTAAGTTCTTTGATATTCCATTTTTAACAGCGAAAAATGTGTATAAAACAACCCTCTAACACAGAGATCATGAAGACATTTCTTTATGTTCTCTGTCTCACATACCCAAGAATATGAAGAGACATAAATATATGTATATATGCCCATGATGATACTCCCAAACATAGAATATTGAAGAAAAACTAATTTCTTTGATATTCCATAGGAAATATGTACCATTATGTAGAACTTTTATTTATTACACTAAGTTTACAGTACATTTGTTGCCGAAAAAAGTTTAGCTGTTGCTGATTACATATAATATGCTGCTTCCAAAAATATAATTTAAATATTTTTATCAGCTCTAGTTTCAGAGTTTCAGCTATGTAGGTATTACACAGAAAAAAACATGTATTTATTAAGAAAAATTTTATTAAGAAAAATAATTAATCATTAAGATCTAAAAAACTTCGTTTTAAAGCTCTTCTCCTATGTGTCGACTTTGGAAAATGACGTATTAGAGACCAACAATAGTCAGACATCATATTTGTATCCCAGAAACTCTGATAGTGCTCTTCCATGACGCATAAGTCTAGATGCAAACGCTCTCCCTGCTCTTCGCTCACATCTCCTAAATTTTTCGGAAACCTCTCTAGGTGACTATGGAGGAAGTGGAGTTTTATACTCAAATTGCATCCCATATTTTTTAATTGTAGCAGAAGGTCTTCTACAAGTTTAATATAATTTTCAGATTTTTTATTTCCGAGAAAATTTTGCATCGCAGATACGAATGCTGTCCAAGCCTTTAGTTGTTACTCAGTCATAGAATTTCTAAATTGAGCATCTTTCGTAAGTTGTCTAATTTGAGGGCCTTAAAAAATTCCGGCTTTAAACTTTTCCATAGTGAGCTGAGGAAATTTTTGGCAAATGTAAGAAAATCAGTTCCCATCTTTATCTAGTGATTTTACAAACTGTTTCATGTTGCCCAGTTTTATATATAATGGTGGAAGGATAATGTCGTTACGAGCTACTAATGAATTGTGGACTATATTGTGCTTTCCAGGCTCCATTTTTTCTCTCAAGGGCCATTTTATTCTCACCCAATACTCCTGTTTAGCTCTACTTTCCCAAAGACATATAAAACAGGGAAACTTGGTATAACCACTTTGTTGACCAAGAAGAATGTTGACCATTTTTAAATCGACTCAAATTTGCTACTCATAGTCATTGTATTTTATTTTGTTCAAGACTAGCGAAATGTTACAATATTCCTCCTTTAACTTTGTACTGTGGGCAATAGGTACCCCAGCGTATTTATTTCCATTATTTAATAGAATACATTTAAGGCTACGTTTTGAGCTGTCAATGAATAAACGCCAGTCGTTTGGTTCTTATCGCTTCAAGCCCATTTTTATCAACAAGTTTTTGATATCTGAACAAAAGGTAATGCCGTTTTCTTCGGGAAAATAACGCCGTAATTCTGCATCTCCTTCACGATAAAAACTTATTTTAGTATCCGAGGATAGCAAGTTTTTTTCTTTAAGTCTTGATGCTAACAATTCTGAAGCTTGTTTTGAAAGATTTAAATCTCTTACAAGATCATTCAACTCATTTTGGGAAAAGCGTTTTGGCTCATTAGACATACCTTCAAAATCAGCATCATTTTGTGATGAGCTTGGTCCTTCAATGTCTTGCTCTAATGGTTCAGATATATTTTTAGGCTCTGAAGAGTTAGGTGAACGCTGCACTGGACGTTGAACACAACTAGTACTTGGGTACTGCCATTTAGCTCGATTTTTAGTGTTTAAACCGTTTATGTTCACACTACAAAATTAACAGTTTACGAGATGATTTCGTGGTTTTCGCCAAATAGTCAGTATTCCAAATTTAAAGGCACTTCTTTACCACTTTTCCATAATCTTAAATATACCACACAAGATTTACAAACACAATTGGGAGCCCAAGAATTCTAATTTTTATCCAAGAGCACCCCAAAATACTCAAAATAGGTATTTTTTGGTTTATTTAAACAACGTCTTCTTGAAATACTCATGTCCCAAAAACTTGAGAAACTAATCTTAACACAGTAAAATACGCCTGTTTTCGATGAATATATATTTTTGAGGGTAGATTTGACAAAAACAAGTAATAAGTGAACAATATCAATCGCAGAATTCGCGGCAACAGACAAAAAGTTCAATACTGTAAACTAGTGTTATTTTTCAAATTATTTTATTTTAATTTAATCTAAACTTTTTAAAACATATAACAGCCAAAGATGTCAAGTGCAAACAGACTTAAACAACCTAGTTTCTTGGTGTGATAGAAATGACATGCCATTGAACCTTAAAAATTGTAAAACGAAGTGCTTTTCATGTAGATCTGTAGACCCTACTTCATACGCAATAAAAAACTTTGGGTTGGAGAAAGTAAGCAGTTTTGTTGATCTGGGAGTAACTATGGACCCCAAACTCAATTTTAATCTTCACGCATCTTCCACGGTTTTTAAAGCTAAAGGCACTCTTAGTTTTGTTAAACGTTGATCTAAAGAATTAGCGGATCTACCACAAAAAATCATTTTACATCTTTGGTGAGGCGTATATTAGAATATGCTTCTGTGGTTTGGAACCCTAGTTACCAAGTCCATTCGGAGAAGTTAGAGTCCGTTCAAAAACAATTATTACTTTTTGCCTTAAATCATTTGCATTGTAATTCCAGTTTAAATCTTCCCCCTTACACTAACCGTTTAAGACTTATAAATCTCCCTTGATATAACATTTTTTGTCAAACTCATGAATGGGTCAGTCTGTAGCCCATCTCTCTTATCTGATATTAATTTTAACGTTCCCGCTCGCTCTACCAGACAGTTTAGACCCTTACTTTTAAAATTTTCTAGAACAAATTTTGAGTTAAACGAACCATTCCGCCGTATACATATGTATGCCATAATTTCAATTCTCATTCCAGCACATCTAACTTGATCTAACAGACTCACTCTTTACCATTAAAAGAATTATTTATCGACTCTTAACAAATAGCATTTAAAAATAATAAACTTTAATCTAATTCTTAATTTCGGTTGTTGAAATTTTTGTTTCTGTAGCTGAGCAGCTTAAGATCGCAACGCTTAAAACTCTCTTGCCTTTTTATGACTCGGCTAATTCCGCTCGTTCGCGTATTGCGCCCCTCGCGTTGGTTGGGCGGGAAGAGGCAGTACATATATCGTCAAATGAGGAAGTTTCCCAAGGAAGCATTTGATTCCGATCTTTAAGTTTGTATGGCAGCTATATGCTATAGTGAGCCGATCTGAACAATTTCTTCGGAGATTACATAGTTGCCTTAGAAATTAATCTATACCAAATTTCGTGAATATATCTTGTCAAATGCGTAAGTTTTCCATACAAGCCCTTGATTCCGGTCGTTCAGTTTGTATGGCAGCTATATGCTATAGTAAGCCGATCTGAACAATAATCTTAGAAAATAACCTGTAAAATAATCTTAGAAAATAACCTGTAAAATGTGAAAGTTTTCCATACAAGAACTTGATTCCGATCGCTCAGTTTGTATAGCAGCTGTATCCAATATCAACAGTTTCGAAAAATGAGCAGCTTCTTCAAGAGAAAATGACGTTTGCAAAATTTCAAAACGATATCTTAAAAACTGAGGGACTTGTTCGTATATATACAGACGAACATGGCTAAATCGACTCAGCTCAACATACTGATCATTTATACATACACTTTATAGGGTCTCCGATGCTTCGTTCTGGGTGTTACAAGCTTCGTGGCAAACTTAATATATCTTGTTCAGGGTATAATGAAATGTAATTTACATTTAATATTATTGTAATATATTATTTTTTAGGATATTATGATAGTATGTCATAAATATATATAACATATCCACATACATACATACATATTTGTGAAATTATAATATATTATCAAACATATGAAATATTCAAAAAGTAACTCTTATTTGCACATCAACTACAAATATTACTATATTCTGAGCATAATTTTCATTGAATGCTCAGCTATGATCACGCGCCACTGTTAAAATTTCTCCTTCTGAGCTTGCTGTGGTGAAACACGCTCATCGCATTTTGTTAGCCAAAAATATGTTTATATTATTATTAGAACTTAGTCTTACCGTTCAATAATTTCCAAATAAGACAGCAGACGCACTTAATGCCGAATAAATAATTTATTTATTTTTTCAACAAGTTTGTATTAAAAAAAATAGTATTGAGATTATAATATTATTGAGATTATGATAATATAAAAAAGGTGCTGATTCTAGATGGGCAATTCCTTCAGTTAACCAGCGGCAAGTCTTTCACAACCGCTACGAAGTCTGGTACTGAAAGAGGCATAACAGTAACCAGTGGCGTAGCTAGGTGGGGGCGAAATGGCCCTCGCCCCGGGCGCAACGTCTTGGGGGCGGTAAAACGATCTTCGCTGTTTTTTATATTCAGAAAAATACTTCTACCAATTTTTTCACAAAATTTATTATGAAAGATAAAGAGTTATACACTCACAATATAATAATCTGAATAACAATGAAAAATATTAATTTTTACTCGAATACTCTTCAGTCTTTGCATTTGTCTTATATCTTTTGGCTTATACCTTTTATAAAAATAGTGATAGAACTTAAAGATGCACTTTTCTAGCTTTGATCACTGCAAAATCACATATTATATCATTGTAATTTAAAGTTGAAGCAGTTTCACATTCTATTGAGAGAATTGCAAGATTGGATAGTCTACTCTGACTCATGGTCGATCTCAAGTAAGATTTGATCAATTTAAGTATGCTAAAAGAACTTTCACAAGATGCAACTGATACAGGTATAGTGAGTAGTATTCTTAAAGCTTTCGCTAACGTCTTGTAGGCTTCCAGTCCCATGTGTCAAAAGTGTACAAGATATAAGGCGAAAATGGGTTTTTTCTATGGCTTTTAATAAGTTGTCTTGCAAATTTACTATCAATTTCCTCAAAAACCGCATTGTGAGAATTTTGGAACTTCAGAATTCGCGTAGCTTCTAGTTCCTAAATTTTATATACTTAATATCGAAGATATTTTGTAAAAATTTACTTTTGTTCGAACCACCTCATGAAACATTTAGGTAACCAGATAAAGGGGGGCGGCAGAACATCCTTGGCCCCGGGCGCCCGAAGTTGTAGCTACGCCACTGACAGTAACAGTATATTTTTCCTATCCCTATCAGTTCTTCAATTGTCACATATGGGTTATTCACCCCACAGAACGTGATACCTTTACGCGACCCAGCATCGATAACAATACGGTAAAATAGTTTTGGCACCGGTACGACATTATTGTTTTTGTTATTATTTTGTTAACATCTGGCAAAGTGCAAACACCCCAGGTACAAGTCCAGCAGAGTAGGGTACTATCACTGTCATGAGCGAACTGACGGACTCCATCCTCAATGCGCGACCAGTTACCGGCATTGAAGGACTGCCATTGTGGCACTACATTCACATAATGAAAGGTAGACTTTTGTTGGCCACTGAATATCAAGTCAGCTTTGGCAACCAAGTGGTCGCGGGACAAACAATTTTTGGTTTCCACGTAAATCGAATCCTTTCCAAGTATACGACTGAGTGCCTCAATTTGTTTGAGCTTTTTGTAAAGCGGGTCAATGTTTCTACCACCACAGAAATCGCCGGAAGTGAAATTTTTACTCGGCACGTCATGTTTGTAGTGAATACTTGCAGGAGTAATGGTGTGTTCAACGTAAGAAGTGGTTTGGCGAATTTTGTCAAAACACACTTTCATTGTTAGTAGTAATGACTCCGTGAATTTAATCCTGACATTAATCAATTTGGTGTCTTTACCGCTGCAGCAAAGTCTCGTTCGCATTGGTGTAGGGGTTGATGTTGTTTTGCACATGATTTTTGAGAAATTAACTATTATATTTTTTTTAAATCTAAAATTTTGTTTGAGAAATTGACTATTTTCTTTTATATAAGTAAATTTCGAAATTTATTTGAGAAATTGACTATTTTATTTTTTATAATAAAATTTGAAAATTTATTTGAGAAATTAACTATTTTTTTTTATAATAAAAATTGAAAATTTATTTGAGAAATGGCACGTTTCCGATTACTTTGGCGGAGGTATAAAAAAACCCGAATTTCCGTATAAATGGGGTATGTGAGGATAGGGGAGCTTCTCCAGAGAGGGATTATCCAAAAATAATATAAACAAAATTTATATTTTTTACAATATTCACTATTAAAAGTTCAAAAATTTGCACTAATAACACATGGTATTTCTCTATTTTTTACTAAATTTTTTCACGTTTTTCACTCTGTATATTTAAATATACACTCTAAGCATTGAAATAAGTTCACATTTTACTTTTATTTTGCTATATTTTACCTAAATTTATTAATTTAAAAATCACTTAGCACACTTATGAGGAAAACGAGCGTTGCCACATCTTAAACAGCAAATATATTATGGAGGTTTTTTAATGATTTTTCCTTGTTTGTTTTTTTTCGCCTGATTCTTTTTTCTATACTAACTATAATAAAAATACTTTCCAAATTTTTCAAGTTATAATTGAGTTGTGAACACTTTTTCCATCTACATATGTATATTCTTTCTGCGTTAAAAATAAAAAATTTATATAATAATAATATCGGGTGATTTTTTAAGAGCTTGATAACTTTTTTAAAAAAAAAAACGCATAAAATTTGCAAAATCTCATCGGTTCTTTATTTAAAACGTTAGATTGGTTCATGACATTTACTTTTTGAAGATAATTTCATTTAAATGTTGACCGCGGCTGCGTCTTAGGTGGTCCATTCGGAAAGTCCAATTTTGGGCAACTTTTTCGAGCATTTCGGCCGGAATAGCCCGAATTTCTTCGAAATGTTGTCTTCCAAAGCTGGAATAGTTGCTGGCTTATTTCTGTAGACTTTAGACTTGACGTAGCCCCACAAAAAATAGTCTAAAGGCGTTAAATCGCATGATCTTGGTGGCCAACTTACGGGTCCATTTCTTGAGATGAATTGTTCTCCGAAGTTTTCCTCAAAATGGCCATAGAATCGCGAGCTGTGTGGCATGTATAGCGCCATCTTGTTGAAACCACATGTCAACCAAGTTCAGTTCTTCCATTTTTGGCAACAAAAAGTTTGTTAGCATCGAACGATAGCGATCGCCATTCACCATAACGTTGCGTCCAACAGCATCTTTGAAAAAATACGGTCCAATGATTCCACCAGCGTACAAACCACACCAAACAGTGCATTTTTCGGGATGCATGGGCAGTTCTTGAACGGCTTCTGGTTGCTCTTCACCCCAAATGCGGCAATTTTGCTTATTTACGTAGCCATTCAACCAGAAATGAGCCTCATCGCTGAACAAAATTTGTCGATAAAAAGCGGATTTTCTGCCAACTTTTCTAGGGCCCATTCACTGAAAATTCGACGTTGTGGCAGATCGTTCGGCTTCAGTTCTTGCACGAGCTGTATTTTATACGGTTTTACACCAAGATCTTTGCGTAAAATCTTCCATGTGGTCGAATAACACAAACCCAATTGCTGCGAACGGCGACGAATCGACATTTCACGGTCTTCAGCCACACTCTCAGAAACAGACGCAATATTCTTCTGTACGCACTGTACGCATTCGTGTGGTTGGTTTAATGTCCAATAAAGTAAACTGAGTGCGAAACTTGGTCACAATCGCATTAATTGTTTGCTCACTTGGTCGATTATGTAGACCATAAATCGGACGTAAAGCGCGAAACACATTATATATTACATATATAAATAAAAATATATATTTTCGTTATAAAATGGTTAAGTTTTGGTTATTATATCTGTCAGCGATTTCCATTTATTTTTGATAATACGTTGTTTTGTATTTTAGGTGACAATATATATAATATTACTATGTATTACTTATTTGTTTATTAAATTAAATAAAGAACATATCCATATGCATGGAAAAAGGAATTTCAGCGAATTGTCTTATCATCACATGGCAGCGCTCCATTTCGTCGTAATTTTTAGCACACAAATGATGTCACTACTAGTGTAAAATGTAATTTTTAAAATAAAATTTTCTTAGGTAAAAACCTGCTAAAAGTGCAAAATGTGAATTTAGTTAAAAGTTTATAGTTGACTTTAATTAATTTGAAGTGAAAAATGTGAGGAAGTATGTTTAATGTGGTGAAATGCTTCTTGAAATGTTCGAATTTTGGGAATTTTTGAAATTTAAGGTCGAATATCTCGTAAACTAACCGTTTGCGGTACCTAATATATCTAACGGTACATTCAATCGCGGCGCCAAAGAAATCGGAATTGTGCCTACACATATTAATTCATAAAAAATATAACATTAGTTATATAATCTTTCGAAATACAAAATTTTAAACAAAAAACTTTTCTAAAGTATAAATCTGAGTGGACAAAACAAAAGCCCCCCTAATATTTGTTAGGAAAAATAGTACCACGCTACTTTAAAAGTACGTTATTCGTTGAAGACGTTAGCCATAAACCGTTACAAATATTATTGAGATATTTTGTAGAGAAATTTTTGCCGTCGTCACTGCTCAGTTGCGATTTAGAGTTTAAGAATCAAAATTTGCGGAAAATACCTATTCAGCCGACTTTACAAATAAAATAATAAGTGATTGTCAAAAAAGTTTATTGCAACACAAAATTAGTTAAAAATGTTCGGTGAATAGTTCAATGGTGCCCCCGATTAATAAATAAATTTCAGCAAACTGGCAATGTACTTTATCGGCACAGCTGAGGAAGACAGCAAAAAATTACATAAAGATACGATTCATTGATCAAAAAGGTTACCCAAATTTATCCCACAGTCTTTTCCAATTAAATACAGAAACACTTTTGTTTACTAATTAGTTCATTACTTCAGCAAAAAATTGAGAGGACAAAGTTATATTTGCGACTGCTCATCTCGATTGGAGCATTCAGAAATTGAATACCATTTTATTCTCAAGACGTATCGAAATATAATATTAAAAAATCGATTGACATAAGATGTCTGAGAAGGCCGATAGGACAAGGACTCAAACCTAAGTATTATATTGCGACCATTAAATACGACGATGGTAATGTTATGGTCTGGAGCTCTTTCTCTGGTCGCGGGACTGGACCTATTCATATAAAAAATGGAATAAGAGACCGGTTTGTTTACACCGACATTTTAAAAAACGGGATGCTGAAAAGGATATGCCACTATAATGATGGTTCCAAAAGGACAATGATCCTAAACATAACTCTAGGCATTGAACAACTTGCTTGAAAAGTTACAGAGTTGATGTCTTAGATTTGCAGGCGTAATCACTCGATGTCAAATCCATCGAGAACTTGTGGGAGATCGTTAATTCTAAAAAAAATAGGGAAAATTGTAAAACCAAGGATCAACCTTTAGAACCACAAAAAATTGCTTGCAAAAACGGCATACCACATGATTTACAGTAAATAATTTAATTTCTTCTATGCCCAAAATATGCGTTTCAGTTACCCAAAAATAAGGATTTGCTACTCTTTTTTAATTTTCAGATATTATTTTCAAACCGATGAAAGGGGTGCTTTAGTTTTGTCCAGTTAATTTTTATACCTTAAATGTTTTTGTTGTTATAACTTATTTAATTTTGAAAACTGAAACCGAGAAGCTTTATTCTAATAAAAACTAATAAGCAATCCATTGAAAAACGTCAAAATTTTACATCTAGTATTTATGTTTATTGTCTGAAAAGAGCTAAGTTCGAGCTGAACCATAGTAGGGGGTGCTTAAGTTTTGTCCAATACTGTATGTACAAAGTGTGAAAAAAAAAATTTTGTTTTCTCATTTTTTGGGTTCTTCCAGATAACGTTTCAGCACTGCACAGAAGCGTGTGACACCGTCAACTAATTTATCCTTGTTGTGAAATGAAATAGATAAACGTAAACAATTATTTGCCACCATAGGTTCGTAAGCAAAACGAGAACCGATAATAAAAAATATTTTCTCTACTTGCAAACATGTTTGTAAAAGTTTCCCAGCATCTGTATTTGTTGGTAGAGAAATCCAAATGAAATATCCTCCCGACGGTTTAATCCATTTGCAACTGACAGGCAAATTTTTTTCAAGTATTTCACAAGCTGCCAACATGCGTTCTTTATAAGCACGATTCACAATGGCAATATGTTCTTGTGCCAGTTTTAGTTCAAAAAGACTGGCTAATATGCCTGATGTATAAATATTGAAGCAGCCGCCACTATTCAAGATACCACTGCAATAATAGAATTCTATCATGTTTAAGAAATAAATTAATTTTGAAAAATTTCGTTTACTCACGAATTCTCTAAAATTGGTTTTAATCGGGCAGGTACCTCCAACCAACCTACCCGAACACCTGGTCCAATTAGCTTGGCGAAACTTCCATTTGAAATTATATTTCCTGTGCCATTATCGTAGGCAAATAAGCGCTTCGCTGGCTTCGAATTTGTGTAATTTAGGATATTATAAACATCGTCACATAGTATTAAGAAGTCATATTGCCTAGCTAAATTCGCAAGCTCTTGGCAAACAGCTATTTTTTTATGTGGAACGAGAAATTGAAATTGTTAAATTTACCTTTAAATTAGTATTCTATATTTCGACTACTACCTTCAGAAAAAAGTATACCAGTTGGATTATGATAAGTTGGAATGGTATAGTACATTGCCCAGAAGGTTTTAGATTTTGATTGAAACTGTTTTTCCTGTACTATTTTTTCAAGTTCCTTTACATCTACTCCATCGTCATTAAGTTTTACTAAAATAAAAAATAATACGGTACTTTTTTTTGATTTCATAAGATAAAACAATAAAAAATGTTAACTTCGGCTGCACCGAAACTATATACCCTTCGGATGTTCAAGTTTTCTTGCAAGAACTTAATTTTGATAGCTCAGTTTGTATGGTAGCAATTTGCTATAATGGTCCGATGTGAACAATTTTTTCAAAGATTTTGTTGTTGCCTTAGAGAATTTTGTGAAGATAACTTGTTAAATACAGTTTTCCATATACAGGGTCCGGCACTCGAAGTGTATTTTAAAAAAGCCATAAATTCGGTTTGGAAAATTATTTTTATTCAGTTTAAAGTACAAAATGTGTGAAAATAATCACAAATTCAGGACTAATTCACTTTTGCTCGATATGACCACCTTTTGCGGTAACTGTGGCCTTGAGACGGTCAAAAAACGAATCTCAAGCTGCCCGAATGTGACTTGCCGGTATTTTGGCCCACTCACGGACAATGGCTTTCTTCAGCATCTCGAGACTGGTGTATTTTTTACTGCGAACCGTGCTCTCCAAAATGGCACAGAAAGAATAATCCATTGGTTTACTCGCGCTTTGTGAGACGGTGCTGAGTCTTGTTGAAACGTCCATGGTTTGCGACCGAAATGTTTGTTTGCCCACGGCTTCAAAGCAGCCTCCAGAACACTTTCCCGATAATATGTCGCATTTACTTTGACGCCAGGCTCGATGAAAACAATTAGAGAGCGCCCATCTGCGGTGACAGCGGCCCAAACCATTATTTGTGGCAGGTACTGCCTCCAGGTGGCCAACCGATGAC
This sequence comes from Bactrocera tryoni, assembly GCF_016617805.1. Taxonomy (NCBI): domain Eukaryota; kingdom Metazoa; phylum Arthropoda; class Insecta; order Diptera; family Tephritidae; genus Bactrocera; species Bactrocera tryoni. Next base: position 53,614,620 of record NC_052503.1, read on the forward strand.
TTAGATTCTCGCATGAACGGTTGGTCAAGTAAATCCTATCGTTTTGAGAGTTTAGGAATTGATCAATTGGAAAAATTTGGTCGTCAGAAAACACAATGTTCGGAATTTGACCGCTTTCGGCCAAGCGAAGCAACTGCTTCGCTTACTCAAGTCTTACTTGTTGCTGCTTCGGTGTGAGATCATAGGCCTTTTGGAACTTGTAAGGCTTGACCTTGAGCTCATTTTTCAATATGCGTCGGATGCTGTGGTCGGATATTTTCAGTTCTTTAGCCATTTGATTGGCACTTCATCGTGGATTTCGCTCAAGTCGCTTCTTCACTTCCCGAACCATCTGATGTGACGTTGCAATCTTTTGATGACCACCTCCATGGCGTTTTGCGATGCTACCAGTATCATTGTAACGAGTAATGGTGCGATAAACCAAAACTTTATTCACATTAAGGTGTTTGAGTTCACAAACAATTGCAGGCTGTGATCTTCCAGCTAAATATAAAGCAATCACACTATTACGTTTGAATTCCATCGCTGATCACTTTTTTGCGTTCACTTTTGGCAAAACGCTTTTTTACACTTTTGAAAAATACTCTGAACTGTCATTCAGCAAATTTATAAACAGCTGATTCCAGTGCGACAGCTGCGCGAACGGTCTGAAGTTGGTTACACTTCGAGTGCCCTGTAAGAATTTAATTTCCATCGATCAGTTCGCATGACAGGTATCTATATTCTGCTAGTCCGATATCGGCGATTCCGACTTAGCTTCTGGGGAGAAAAGGACTTGTGCAAAATTGCTGATTCATATCTCAAAAGCTGAGGAACTTGCTGTCGTATATACCAACAAACGGACAGACAGATGGACTTCGATGACAGTTACCTTCCCCCAAACAGGATATAGGCAATCGTTAGAACAACCACGGCATGGACGTGGTTAGATCGACTCAGCTCGTCATGCTGATCATTTATATTGTGTAAAGTATAATTTCGTGGCAAACTTAATATATCTTGTTCAGTGTATAAAAAGAATGAAAGAAATATCGACTTAATTATATAAAAAGCGTAAATATATGTACATATATAGCGATAATTTTACATACTCGGTACGATGGTAAGAGTTGTGAATTGTTTCATAGTATCCAATGCGATCATATAAGTAACTTCGTCAACAAAAATTACACCATTTAAATCAAGCAGAGTTGATAAGACAAAATGTAGTCCTTGCGATGCACCAGTTGTTATAATAAGATCCTCACTTTGTAGTAATTGTGTTAAATAATATTACATCTTGAGATATTCAAATACACACATACTACAAACCTTTTTACGCGATCATCAACATATAGTGAACTGAAGTATTCTGCGATAGCATTTCGTATTTCAAACGAACCACTAGTGGGCCCGTATTGGAAAAGAAGATAAATTGCTTTGTTTTTCATATTTCTATGTAAATTGCAAAAAACTTAGCTGTCATTAAATACAACTCTAATAATACAGTTAACTTACTAGTCTATGCTTTGTAGCTGCTTCAAAAATATCACAGCAGTTCTGCAATAAATCTGGACCAGGAGCACCTACGCCCAAATTAAGGATCTTTTCGTCATAAACATTCCAGTCGTTTCCATCAAACAAATGTTTTAGCTTGCGATCGACATTGACAAGCGCCATTTCACCTCTAGTCATATCAAATCACTGACTCAAATTACTTCGCGTGTTTTGCTAAAAATGAAATAATATCTCATGATTATGCATGGATTGTTAATATTTAAGTACCCTACTTTAAGTACCACTTAATTAGGTCACTTACAGCTTGCCATAACGCAACGTAAAATCATAAAATCGTAAATGTATACACTTGTTTAAAAAAATTGTTCTTCAATTCATACAAAAATAAGTTTACTCAATTGCAATCCTCAACGCTATGTTTTCTGTTCGTTGTAACTTAATGAGGCTATATGAAACCTTTAAATGATAGACATTCTATATACTTTCATTCTTGGTTTATAAATTTTCGTATGTGTGCATGTTTGGCTGCTAACAGGAGTATTACATTTATAAATAAAACATAAAGTACACCCAGCTATTGGTACCTATCAGTTTGAACTAAAAGATATCTATAAGGTTTTTATATGGTAGTGTTCATTAGAGTACATCCTCTGTCGTTAATAGAGGTTATTATAAATGTATACATACATATAAAGTTGTCATTTAAGAATCTTACTTTATCGCGCAAAGCGGATTAGTTGCTTGAAGATACGAATGTTTCCCAAGCACAGCCACAAAATATTTTTCTGACTTTATATTTTTAACGTTTAGTCTTAACCGAAGAAGAGTTGTGCCCAAAAATCTAGAGCAAATACTATATAATTAACAAACCCTTTTGATTTAAATATAGCTCTTGCCATCATGCACCATTATTAAGGAAAATTTTTGATAATACGTTGTTTTTCATTTTAGGTGACAATATATATAATATTAAAACATAATATTACTTATTTGTTTATTAAATTAAATAAAGAACATATCCATATGCATGGAAAGAATGTTTATACTGTATTCTTTACACTTTATTACGTAATATTATTATATAATATTACTAACACATGTATATAATATTACTTATTTGTTTAATATGCATGGAAAAGGGAATTTTTGAGAAAAAGAGAAATTTCAGGGAACTGCCTTATCATCACACGGCAGCGCTCCATTTCGTCGAAATTTTTAGCACACAAATGATGTCACTACTAGTGTAAAATGTAATTTTTAAAATAAAATTTTCTTAGGTAAAAAACCTGCAAAAAGTGCAAAATGTGAATTTAGTTAAAAGTTTATAGTTGAGTTTAATTAATTTGAATTGAAAAATGTGAGGAAACTATGTTTAATGTGGTGAAATGCTTCTTGAAATGTTCGAATTTTGGGATGTTTGGAAATTTAAGGTCGAATATCTCGTAAACTAAGCGTTTGCGGTACCTATAACCTTACACATACATAACCATACCTTCAATCGCGGTGCCAAAGAAATCGGAATTGTGCTGAGAAATTAACTATTTCGTTTTTTATAAGAAAATTTTAAAATTTATTTATTTTTTATAAGAAAATTTTTATCGCCGGCACATTGTGCCTTCAGAGTTTGTCCGTCGAACGGTGTTGCGAATGCATCAGCGCAGCGCAAACTCACCTACTGGCCATGGGGCACTACAATTTCACCACTTGAATTGGGTAGCAAGTACTCAAGGTGATTGGGTTCCGTAAAAATTGGCGAATTGTTGTGCATATCGGCATTGATTTTGAATTCACAATGTGAAAATTGTGCTTCGCCTTATTTATCAAAACTCTTGATTATCGTTTCAACTGGTAAATTACAGTTTGCTGATTCAGAACTATGTATCGGTCCATTCGTGGTACTGTTACTTTGTCCATTAGTGGGTTTTTGGTAAAATTTGATTCAGGCTGCTTAAGCCTATTAATAATTAGATAAATAATCAGTACAACTACATATACATACATATATGTACATAAGTAGCGTCAATATGAAAGATGCTTTCATTTTTCGTTGCTTTTGATTACTATTCTTGTTTATAAAAATTGACACAAATTTTTTTGGATAGATTGACTGATTACTTTTTTTTTCTTTTATATTTTTTCCACAATCACTAACTTATCACACGGTGGTTCCTTGCCTACTAAAGTGCTTGTGAAGCGTTTCCTACATACAGACTTTTGTTTGCCGCACGATTACTCACAATGGAAAGTGAACTTGATCGCTGTGTTTTCAGAATATGTACTATTCTCTCATTTACTCACATTAATTCCAACTGCAGACAAATTTGTTGCACTTTTCAGGCAGCTACATCAATAGATAGGTATACGGGTGAAAATAGGCCTCTAGGGGAACCGAGCACCCAAAAACAATTAGTAAGGCGCCTAGTTGCATACCTCAAGGTGGTGTGGAAAATGCAATATACTTTATAAAATATTACAAAAAATAAGTAAATAAAATTCGACACAAAATCTGTGTTTTCATATTTCATATTAATGTAAGCTGAGTATACGCCCGTCTTGGCTTGAGTTAATTTGGAGATTTCATAATGAAACTTCATGGAGACGTTTTTTATCTGAGGAAGTTGGGGCTTTAGTACAACCATGCCCATAAAGTTTAATTTAGATTATTTACAATAAATTATTCAAAGTTCATTAAATTAGCCTCAACCTTCTTTATTCCTCACGCAGTGATATTCGCCCTTACTATAGATATGACGTCATTTACCCTATATTAAATCAATGCTTTGTTTGACTTTTGCTTTCGTTCAAGTGAGAAAGCATTGCATGGCCGGAATCCATAAGCTAAGTATAATTTTATTTATATAACTACTTATACAGTATCGAACAAAACATTTGCAACTAGAGCGAAGGTCTACATTTTTTGTCTTACAATGCCATTTTTCTTTCGAATTCCTTTTTGTTTCTTGTTTTTAAATTTCCAGCATTGAAGTTACATATTTTGCAATGTTTATCGCGATCTTTTTTTATTTTGCCGGTTATATTTGAAAACAATTTCAAATGTACGCCAATCCGCCGCGACAAAACAGTTGCAACTCTGTTTTGTTAGTTTCTTTTCTCCTTTGTTTGTTTCTTTCTTAAACGGTATTGAGTTTTAATTAAAAAAGTAAATGTTCTAACTAAGCATAATTTCTGCTCTGAGTTTTTTCGAAAACACGTTTTCATTTTAAATTTTTTTACAAGAAAAGTAAAGGCTCTAAATAAATTCGGTGAAGCACTACGAGCACGTGTTATTGATGATTATAATAACGGAACTTCTCAAAAAGAAATTTATATAAAGTACAAAATTCACAAGTCATCAATTTCGCGAATAATTTCGAACTTTATTAGGAATAAAACTGTCGAAGTAGTGCATCGTGGACGCCGACCAAGAAAAATTGATGAAAAACTGACAGCTCAATTGTAAGAGAGGTAAAAAGATATCCATTATAAAGCGCTCCGCAATTTGTAAAGGAGCTTGAGTTACCAATCTACTCAAAACCGGCCGCTTATCGCCTAAATAACGCTGATTTAAGGAGTTACCGACCAGCGAAGAAACCGCTTATTAACAAACTTAACCAACTAAAACGATTGTGTTCGCTAAAAATCATCTAGAATGGCCAATAAGCAAGTGGAAAACTGTTCCTTTTAGTGATGAGTCCAAATTTAATTTGGAACGCGGTGATGGCGTGAGTTTCGTTCGACGCCCACGAAACAAGCGTCTTAAAAATTTGTATTGTCAAAAAACAATCAAACATAGTTGCTATGTTATGGTCTAGGGATGTTTATCTGCTTCTGGTTTGGGGCCGCTGCATCGTATTAATGGTAGCATGGATCGGTACGTTTACAGAGACATTACGGAATCCGTAATGTTGCCACATGCTGAATGGGAAATGCCACTACAGAGGATCTTCCACCAGGACAACGACCCGAGGCATATGGCATAGGTCCTAAAATCGTGGTTACAGAGGAATAAAGTGGATGGAATGGAGTGACCTCCACAGTCCCCAGCCTTTAATCTCATAGACAATTTACGGAAAATTAAAAAAAAAATGTATCGCAGTAATGTGCCAAATACTGATCAGTTTTTTCCAAGGGCCCTGGAGGCATGGAGAAATATACCTCAAACCGTAGTGCATAACCTTATAGCTTCAATGCCGCTGCGATGCAAAGCAGTTATTCAGAGTAATGAGTTTGCTACAAAATACTAAGTTTTTCTTTTATTTTATTAAAAATAGTGAATCGTTTTCTATGAGTTGCAATTGTTTTTTCTTATTGAATATATTTGTAGGTATATGTTATATCGCTTTTTTATATACATTAAACAAATAAACTGAAAAATATTATTAAATTTGCTTTGTTTGCCTTAATTAACATCCAATATTTAAAACAAAATTAAAACAGTTGGCCTCCGGCAATTATTTTCTGTGTAATCGACAGTATTTCCATTATCATATTTCAGTTGCAAATGTTTGGCCGATACTGTACATACATACATACATATATACATAAGTCATGCCACATAAAAAAGGCACAGTAAGAGAGTGTTTGTGCGATAACAGAATGTGTATCTGTGTGCCGACCGTGTGGGTGTGGCTTGCATTCCAAGTGGATAACACTTTGTTTTCTTCTGCCTTGCGCCAAATCCTGAACGTTCTAGAACATACTTATATCGATATTTCGATATTGCCACAATGATGTAAAATATTAAATTATTGCGGAATCAACGAGGTTTCATAAGAATGCGGTCGGGATATTCAACTCAATGAAACACGGCATTAATCGTTTATTATAATAAACTGTAAAGTGTGCGAACAAATTAAGTCTGCCACCCAGAGGGATTCGTCCAGATATTTGCTTTAAGTTCTTTTGATTCAAACTGTAGTCTAACTTAACAAACTCTGGTGCTTTAGCTTCGGTTACTTTTAAGTATAAATTATTTGGCTTTGCTTTAAAGCTTTCAATGACAACTATGAAGATCAACTGCGTGGATAACAACACACACACACACACACACACACACACACACACACGCACACAAAAGCTTTTGTCGCACAAAATCAAGCTTTCAGCTCAGATTTTTATATCATATGAGCTGTACTATAAAAAGCGCTTTTGAGCGTATTTTGAGCTTTTAAGTCATGTTGAAAGCTACATAATGATATTTGGAGCTTTCAATTCACAATTTTGACATTCAAAAGTTTATAGACAATGCAAAGGTAACATGGCTTAAAATAAAGATGAAGTCCGAGTCAAAGTCGCAGATCTCAGCTAAGCTACCGAGTTAAATAGTGATTCGAATAACTCTGTATGTTTTTTATAAATTTTCATTTCCGTGGGACTACCGTTTTATGAACCGTACGCGCCACAACAACGATGAAAACGCCAACAACAGCAATAAAACAGCTGATGCGTTCAGCTTTAAATATTTTTACCTTGTGCAGTGTTTTCGTCAGTGTTGTTGCCAGAGAAGCGGTGAAACCACCTGATGACGTCGCTACTGAGCTGAAGCGTGTTGGAACAGGTGTCATAGCGTCGGAGAACACGTCCACACACAGCGGTAAGTTATCAATGCTGAAGATTTTGCTCGTAAACATTAGGATGGTGGGGGGTCAGCAGAAACACTTTAGATTAGATTTCCAAAATCGCTTTGTGAGTATTGAAGTCAGCACTAATACACAGTGCTTTTCAGTTAAGCACAATTGAGTATCACGAGAAAAAGTGGAAGAAATTCGACTTGATTTGGCCTCATGAGACATTTTTAACAAATAACAAAATAAATAATCGTAACCGTAATTCATATGCGATATCTTTTAACATTCCTCTGCAGCTGAGCAAGCTTAGTCTGAAAAAGCTTGCTCATGACATTTTTAAGGTACACCCTAATGTGAAGCTTCTTACAATGACAAATAAGTATTAGTTGAATGTGAAAGCACAATTTTCGATTGTTTACATGATTTTCGTTTCTGGCCCTAAAAACATCAGAAATGCAAAGCACTAGTGACAAATTCAAACGAAGTATAAAAATAAAATCTTAAGAAAACGTGTCTAGCTATTTGGATATCTTAACAGCTTTACAAAAGCGAATGCAAATCTAATCCGCGATAAACATGGGCATTAGCTATTAAGCGAAGATTTCCACAATGCAACAAAAATAATTGAACACATTCTTCGATGGCTCGCAATGTTTCGCTTAAAATGAAGTGGAAGTGGAGGCAAAATTTAGAAATTTCAGCAAATTCTACAATCTTCTAAATGGTGCTTAAATTAGGTCTTACAGAATGGGCCTAATGCTTAAGCTTAAGTGCAGTCGCTAGCGATAAGGTGTTCAAGTGATGTTCCTTTCCAACTAAATAAATTAAAGAAGCTCTGGACGGCTACTCGTTCAACAACAAAACGGTGGTCTCAAGCAGACTGTCGTTGGGCAAGAAGAGTAAATAACGGTTTTACTTCGGCATACCATCTTTTATATATGTATATTATATCCGGTGAAGCATTTCGGACATAGCGCGTTGAATATTCTCTTTGAGCTTCTCGAGCGTTGCTGATTAATGCCCCAAAGAAAATAATTTAGAGGAAGAAATACGGGTTGATGATGTCGCCATATCACACTCCGACCAAACGGTGTTTCTTGAACCACACAAGGATTTCACTTACCCCAATAGCGACACGCTTGTTTGTGACGAAGCCATTAAGCCTATAGTGGACCTCATCTGAGACAATGATTTTTCGATGGATGTGAATTTTTGAATTTTTCATGTCCGCCACGAGGTCACTATTGGTATATATGCACCTGTGGAATGATTGATCTCTCTTTTGTTTATATTTAACTCATATAATACTTTAATAGTAAGGAATTAAAGTTCATATTTATTTCATTATGCTTTCAGGTCTGCCATGCAGCATTGATACGCAATATGATTTGCCGAAGCCGAACCTACCGCAGCCACTGTATGTCCGTCCAAACTCAACAGAGTACTGGCTGCCAAACAACGACGGTTTCATCGAGGTACCACAAGGCGCCAGCATAGAGTTGATTTGCACCGCACCTTTCGCAAATGCCACCACAAATACGGCAGGTATATCGCGAAGGAAGCGTTCCATCCGCCCGCGCTGCTTACAAGGCACCACATTCACGCTGAACGGCGAAAAGTACGAATTTCGGCAATTTCTCTGTACGCAGCCGGTGAAATACACTGTCGAGCGCACAGCGCAGACCTGCGCCAACAACAGCGCTCAGCTGTATCGCGTTGGCTACAATTTGACGAGGACACATTTCCTGGAAACCATGCAGGTTTGTCACGACGACGACGAACTGCGCACGCATTATGTGCGTTACACGCTCCAGCCGGCAAACCAATACTATCAGCCCGGCGTAAAGCGTTTAAGCTTCTCGAAAGCTAGGCATTTCACGGAATACGACATGAATTACTTCTACTCTCAGAAGAATCAACAACAACAGGCCGCACAGTTGTTGGGCAGCGAAGCGCATGCGCAAACCTGTTTCGATAAGAAGTCACTCTTTCTATCGCGCGGTCATCTGGCTGCCAAAGCCGATATGATCTATGCCACACAGCAACGCACCACATACACTTTCTTCAATGTCGCACCCCAGTGGCAGTCGTTCAATGGCGGACAATGGGCCACATTGGAGGAGCGCGTGCGTGCCTCTGTCCAAAAATTTAAGCACCCGGTGACCTGCTATACCGGCACAGTGGGCGTAATGCAACTGAGAACGGTCAGCGGCAATATGTCTCGTCCTTACTACTTGTCGTACGATAAGAATAATAACGGTTTGTTGCCGGTACCGGCTCTGTACTTTCGCATCATTGTGTCTGCGGATGGACGTGCTGGCATCGTGCTGCTGGGCACTAACGACCCATTTGCTACAATGCGCGAAATTCGCGAGGAATATGTGAAATGTACGGATGTGCGCGAGCAAGTGCCTTGGCTTAAATGGATGCGCAATAGTGAAGAGACCTTAAAGAGTGGATACTTGTATGCCTGCAGAGTGGATGAGTTCATAAAAGTGGTGCCGATTCTGACGGCGCAGCTCGCTGATGTGACTGAGTTGTTGATACAAAGTTAACGGGGGCTGAGGTGCTGAATGTGACGGGCCTATATGAAAGGCCTGCTGCTTGTTCCCCCACTACTGAATCCCTTTGACGAATACAATCCTCACAAGAATCAGCTGTTCCAATTTTAGTGATTAACAGTGCAATCAAAATAGTTAAATATTTAGTACATCTTTTTCTTAACTTGTAATTTATTAAAATAAACTCTGCATGTGAATCAGTAAAGTAGGACCATATATTCCTATTCTTCTCAAAGTAAGTGACACTAGTTCTTTCCAGGATATATACGTACATAAAAGTTTGTCGGGTTAGAACCGACTCGAACTTTCAAGCTATCATGAATTGTTGACTCCTTTTCCTTAAAATTTTAGGGAATATTTCTGCAACACGATGTCACCCCAGTTCTTTCAACGTTTTACTCTAGCATCTTAAGCCACTGAAAGGCTTAGGAAGAGGACTAGTCCACCGTGAATGCAGTTACATATATAATCGCTGAAGATAAAAACCTTAGTAAACATACTGCAAAACTCTCTCACTCCTGAGTAAGATCACATCGTCAATAGCTCGATCAAACTCATGATCACATTGAGGAATGCACTTAACAATGAAACTTACAGCATAAGTACCTCTCTCTTCTTAATTTTCTCGCTAGTTCTAGTTAATAATCATTCAAATCCTCCTTCTGTATTCTACTACACTGTCAAGAGTATTGTTAAAGTTATTCGTCATAAGCGAAATAAACCATAAAATTATCATTTTAAAGGGTGATCCGTTTCGAAGTTCCTTACTTTTTTTTAAAGACAAAACACAGAAATTTTAAATTTATCGAGAAATGTTTATTATCATGCATATCTTTTTCAAATGTTGGCCGAGGCTACATATCAGATGTTCCATTCGTTGAGTTCAATTTTCGATGACTCGTTCGAGCTTTTCGATTGATAACTGGTAAATGACACACGCGATGTTTTGCTCCAAGGCCTAATCGAAGCGGAATTTTCCGCTTAACCTTTACATATCTCCACAGGAAAAAGTTTAACTAAATTGATTGATGATATGTGTGGGAAGTGGCGCCGTCTTGTTGAAACCAAATGTCGCCGATATCACTAGCTTAAATTTCAGGCATCAAATAGTCGGTTTGTTGTTTTTTCTGAATAAATGGCAGCTCAGGAGTCTCTTCAGATTGCTCTTCGTCCCAAATGCGGCAATTTTGCTTGTTTACATATCCATTGAGCCAGAAATGGACTTCATCGCAGAACAAAATTTGGAACGAAAACGTCGGATTTTCTTGGAACTCTTCAATAGCCCATAGAACGAAGTCGATGGAGAGTTCGAGTGGCTTCAGTTATTGCACAAGCTATATTTTGTATGCTTTCAATTTATGATCTCGACGTAAAATGCGCCAAGTCGTTCCATATGTCAGTCAGACTTGCTGCGAACGGTGCCGAATCGACTCCCCACCGTCTTCGTGTACGCTCTCAGCTACGGCTGCTATATTTTCTTCACTGCGTGCTGGAGGTGGTCTATTCGGTCAAATATTATCCAATAATGAATGTTGCGTCTCAAGAAGGGTGATTGTGTTGTCATAGTACGTCCAGTAGGTCGATTAAAGTTGAACGATTTGTAAACGTTATTCAGATGTAAGTCTTTGCATGAATCGCCAAAAAATACTGATATACTGAAAAAAATAACATAAGAGCCTGACACGACTCACCCTTGATCTGCCAAAAAAGGCTTTTGAAAAAAGAACCTCTACTTAGATCGCCCATTATTTGTAAACAAAGGCTTTTTCAGTCATGACCTCACAAACTTATTATATGTATTTTTTTAAGAAAGTAATATGAAGAAACCACTGTAGTCTTCAACTCCTCAGTTCATTTCTCATTCCACAATTTGTATTAAGATTAAAAAAGAAAAGCGTTCACTTCGCTATTTTTATTTTTGGGTATTGTTGGTCAAATGATAGTATTTGTTCCAGCAATTTTACAGTGTGAAGAGCTTCCAACTGTGAGGGTTAACAAGGCTCATGATCAGTGTGAGAGTGTCTCGTTCGGACTTTTCCGAAATGTTTCCTTAAGACGAATGTATTCGTGAATTTTGGCATGATTGTGACCTCAGCCATGTAGAAAACAAAACAGGGGACATAGGGAGGGTTTGTAGAGACATTTTATGAGGTTCGCCTTAATTAGTCTAGTCCTGGAAGTCTGTTGAAAAAAACTGAGTTCTGAGAATTTTGCGTGTAGTTGAATTACTAATTGTATATGTGCATGGAAGTTTCTTCAACTTGAGATAATCTTCTCCCCAAAGAACTTTGGAATGACTGTTGTATTAAATAATAAAAAAAGGACCAAAGTACGCGAGCCACGTAAAGTAAATTAAATAACAAGAAAGGACCGGCTAAGTTCAGGTGTCACCGAACATTTTATACTCTCGCATGATAAAGTGATAATCGAGATTTCATTATCCGTCATTTACATATTTTTCAAATACCCTATTTGTGCAAAGTTTTATTCCGCTATCATCATTGGTTCCTAATGTATATATTATATAGTGGCATCAGATGGAATTCAAAATAGCGTTATATTGGAAGAAGGCGTGGTTGTGAACCGATTTCACCCATATTTCGTACATGTCATCAGGGTGTTAAGAAAATATTATATACCGAATTTCATTGAAATCGGTCTAGTAGTTCCTGAGATATGGTTTTTGATCCATAAGTGGGCGAGGCCACGCCCATTTTCAATTTTTAAAAAAGCCTGGGTACAGCTTCCTTCTGCTATTTCTTCCGTAAAATTTAGTGTTTCTGACGTTTTTGTTAGTCGGTTAACGCACTTTTAGTGATTTTCAACATAACTTTTGTATGGGAGGTGGGCGTGGTTATTATCCGATTTCTTCCATTTTTGAACTGTATATGGAAATGCCTGAAGAAAACGATTCTTTAGAGTTTGGTTGACATAGCTATAGTAGTTTCCGAGATATATACAAAAACTTAGTAGGGCGGGGCCACGCCCACTTTTCCAAAAAAATTGCGTCCAAATATGCCCCTCCCTAATGCGATCCTTTGTGCCAAACTTCACTTTAATATCTTTATTTATGGCTTAGTTATGACACTTTATAGGTTTTCGGTTTCCGCCATTGTGTGGGCGTGGCAGTGGGCCGATTTTGCCCATCTTCGAACTTAACCTTCTTATGGAGCCAAGGAATACGTGTACCAAGTTTCATCATGATATCTCACTTTTTACTCAAGTTACAGCTTGCACGGACGGACGGACGGACGGACGGACGACTTAGACAGACAGACATCCGATTTCAACTCTACTCGTCACCCTGATCACTTTGGTATATATAACCCTATATCTGACTCTTTTTAGTTTTAGGACTTACAAACAACCGTTATGTGAACAAAACTATAATACTCTCCTTAGCAACATTGTTGCGAGAGTATAAACCTTCTGATAAAGGCTAATTTGCACATACTAGTTGCGCCAGCTTAATAACGGTATAGAAGTACAATACACAAATTTGGCTTAATTCAAACAACAAAAGTAGCCGAAAGCTCACAAAAAGAAAGCATAAACTAACATGAAAAAAATGTACAATGGCAAAGAGAAGGATAACAGTAAAACACTACATGAAAGAGTTGTTAGAAAAGGCGTACATTTCGGAAAAATTGACTAAGCGATTTATGAACTGGACAAAGATGGAATATAGTTCTTGCTTTTTGATTTTTGTGGACATGGGCAAACAAGCGCAGAATCTAAGATGTAGAGCAACAGCAGCAGTTTTTGCAAAACTCATGGGTGATAGGTTACGAAAATTAAAAATACTCTTGCGGTTGTTTATACGTAAAACTTACCGGACTGAAGAATATATTCGCGCTGTGGAAATAAGTACAAACCAATTTGTGAGAATGATATGAGGATTCTAATAAAACCTTTTTCATCCATAACGAGATATTGTAGCTTGAAATGGACTGTTAAAAAGAATAGCAAAATCAAAATTACAGTAAAATAATATTTTTCCATAAATAAGCACTAAATTAAGATATAGAACTGTCCCCTGCGCCAAGGGATCGCAGTAACAAGGGGCACTTGTGGGCTAAAAAATATGGGAAAGTCGGTGTACCTCGCCATTTAAATGGATTATTGTATCCAAACCTAATCAACTTAAGATACTACATCGAAATTCAATCGGGCCAAATCATTTAAGCATTCCTACCGACACTGTAAAAATGCATGAAACAAGATGAAAATCGCGCTCACTCCCCATATAACGATGCAATAAATCAATAATAAATACGCCATATAAATTTACTTTTACCCCAAGAAGGTATGAAAACTTTGTGGGGCTAAAATTGGCGATAGGCGTGGCAATACCCACTTTTAGGTGAAATTACACATCTCGTTATCGGTTCAACAGTTTTCAACTGTGAATTCGGTACGTAACATTCCCTCTGTCACTCTGCAAAAATGAGCAGAAATCGCGCACTACAACCACGCCTACTTTCAATATATGCAAATCAAGAAGCAATTAGTTCAACGATAGACAATTTTGCATGTATAGTGCTTTTGTTGTATTGCACCGTAAGACCAAAAAGTTGTTTAAATCGAGCTCTAGTACATTGATGACACTTTCTCCGAAAATATCCGGTTGGTATATTGATGGATTATAATAGGACGAATCGAGGTCAACTGGTTTCCTTAGCTCACAAATATCCATTCTAAGGGATTCTCGAACTTTTCGCGTGATCGCATATGTGACCAATATGTGAGTTACCTCAGTATGAAAAAATAAGATAGATACATATTATTTACGCCTTTTGTACCTTAAACTAACAAATCTTTTGCACCTGAAAGTATTTCCCTGGCTTTAGTCCTGACAAGTTTTAAGAGCGTGAAATGTTCGGTTACACCAAAATAGCCTTTCCTTACTTGTTTTTAAGATAATTTTATCCATTTTGAATAACAAAAAACTGGAAGAATCGATTTTTACAAGTTCCATCTTGAGACGAATTTTCTCCTGAAGAACTATTTGTCATGCACAAGATCAGGGGCTGAAGACAAATACAAAAGGGTATATAAATCTCCCAACCAAGCTTCCGGAGGTTCTGTTGATGTACATGGCATGATATTGTTCTGATGAAATGCAGTCTTACTGAAATAGTTCCAATGATTTATAGCCATCGAAACAGTGCTTACATGACAGTCAAACTCGACGATTTAACACTATTTTACGATATTTTGAATGGGCTGATGGTAGTATTTTGGAGTTAGTTCGGCCGAATGGAATTGATTTAAAATATTCAGATGGGCTATTAGAACCACAACATTATTCATTACTGGTTGGAGATTATTGCTCTTATCGAAGGAAAACTGTAAATATTAATTTTTCTCTTCTGGTGGTCAACACAAAATGTTTTTTTAGTCGATCCTATCCTTCTATCGCCATATAGATGTTATGTTACTAAAGTCAATCTAGAAAGAATTTTGTTCTACCACTGCGAGCAATACAAACTTAAGCATGATAAAACGTTCCTTTGATTTGGTAATTAATGGCCGATATTGGGTTACTTTCATATTTTTTAAATTATATGTTTAATAAAATCGGTTCACTCGTTCGTGAGCCATATGTTGTATCATCTCTCAGAATTAGTTCGTTACGCAACCGATCTGGTCTCTTCTTTAATATTATTTTAGGTTAGTCTGGTATGCCAATGAGCTACGCATAGACGTGTTTTGGTACTTTGCGATTCAAAATGGAGCTCAGTTACTAGGTCCATGAGGAGTAGTCATCCTTTAGAATGCCTGGACTTGACCCGAATTTCAACACTCTGTGCGCAAGAGCTGCTCTATTGTTTCCCAGCTGCCTTCGCTAAACATGTCCTGCAGCCTTCTCGATCTGCCTCTTCTTAAAGTTCTCCTCCTTT